>NC_090299.1:15883787-16186818 GCF_039906515.1 Pseudorca crassidens
AATTTGAGTGGATCAACTTGGCTTAGATAATGGACATTGGCAGTGGAGACCATAACGAACTAAAGACCAGTGATATTTACTACAAATTACTGCATTGTATACAACTACGGAAAGCTAGGGAAGGAAAATGTCCTCAAAATAAAACTAAACTGAATTTTTCATTAGCCAGGTAGACAGGACCTCAAAGCTATTATGAAAAAAATACATATGGCTTATTTAAAGATAAAACAATTCAAACTAATTAAGACTGATTACTCAATATGAACATTTGTTTTCCTATTTATATATTCTAAATTATTATGGAACTTAATAGAGCCTAGTTGACCATATTATGAATATTTTGCTAAATATACAATGCTAAATTTGAAGGCAGTTTGCCATGCATCTTAAGTCGTATTGTTCAATAAATTAATTTTATTTACAGGAATATCTCCAAAGCAACTCATTAAAATAGGGGAAATCCAGATATATAAGTATATTCATCACGACATCATAAAAAATAGCCAAAACTGAAGTATACCAAATGTTGAAGGGTTGATTTTGATCAAATATACAATACCAGATTTTCTCGTTTAATATCATTCAACCATATTTATGTAGAAACACAGAAAATGAGTAACATTAACTCAAAACGCAGAATATGGAATTACGTTTCTATTTTATAATTTAGTATTTTAAATTGTTAAAATACTTAAAATGATGAAGCCATAAAAGTAATGGAGCTAACAGATTTATATGCAGCCATTAATTTAATTAATTTGAGATGGGGCAACATTAGAGATGGCAAAAAGCACGTATTTCTCAGACACCCATTGAAACCTTGTAGTTTTCTGTGAATTCACACACACACACACACACACACACACACACACACACAGAGTCATAACGCTAAGAAAACATTCAACAGTAGAGTATAATATTCTCCTCCAAGAGAAAGAAAGTCACTCGTTAGTGAGAAAGATGTTTTACTCCTACCTTGAACAGCAGGAGATTGGGTAGCAAGGCGAGTCCAAAAGCAGATAGCATGGCCATTTCCCTCCCCCCTCCTTGCTCTATCTTAATGTGATCTGTATTTAGTGATTGAATAAGTAGTAGCTTTTCTCAAACGTTCCTGTCTTAATCATTAGATAGCATTCAGACTTAATGAAAACATTTCCCCAGAAGACAAAGAGTAACATAAACAATTTATCATCATTCCCCCTGGTCAAACATAAACGTTTTCTGAATTGGAGATGGAGATTTGCCATGGCTTAGTGGAATTTACTATATGGCAAAAGCTGTGCAATTTTAAAGCTGAATAATTTGTTTTGTGGTACAGTAGAAATATTTATTTTGGATGAAGAGTAGTTTTCAGGAAAAAAGAAAAATGCTGACCAAGGGGAATAAGTGCTGTTTTCAGGATTGGATTTTAGCAGAAAAGAGCAGAAAAATCTGTAAAGTAAACTAAGTTTACTCCTAAGTTATATAGACATAAACATAAAAGGCAAGGAGTCAAACCCTCTCAAAGTCCACTTTCCATCCCTCCACCTAAGTTTGCTGCTATTCTTCCAGACATCTTTTTTTTTATGGATATACATAAATATATTTAGCTATCATTCTTTATAGGAAATAGAATAATCTTCTAAGACTTCTTATATTAGTCTTCATTTTATTGAACGTACCATGTGCATCTTTTCATAGCATTCAATATATATCTCCTCTTTTTCATGGCTGCTCTGTATGCACTTTAATGGATCTCTCATAGTTTAACTATTCCCTTATTGATGGGAAAGTAAGTGGTGTCCATTGCTGGTGTAATGCTTCCGTGAACATCTGTACTATGATGTAATTTCTGTAAAACAGCTTTCTCTGCACAATTAAAATTTAATGTACACTGGCAAATTACTCCCCAGAAGACAGTTACCAAATCTTATGCTCACTGTGAATATGTGAGTACCTAGTCTCCCTTGTCTTCTCAAAGAATGGTAGAAGTCTTTAAATTGCTTGCTGGTCTGACTGGTGAAATTACATCAATGCGATAATATGAAATCCTGTATTGCAGGAACAGAAGTGTGTCTGGTTGCAACAATACCCAAATGATATTTAATTTGTTTACCCAATATATGATAGAAAGAAAAAAAAGAAAGATAAATAAAATGATTATATATATATTTATATATTTATATTTTGCCAACAAATGTCTTTTAAAATTATCTGTATTTTCAAATGTGATAACACAAAATGTTGGTTTATACAATGTGTCTCTCTGATGATATGATGTCAGAATGACGTGATAAAATGATGAAAAGTGTTTTTGAATTTGAACTATTTTATTTATTTGAATTTGAATTATTTGACTAACATATTTGGTCATATTGATTACCTGTGGCTGAAAATTGTTCAAGGGACCAGGCATAGGGCTAAAATAATGCCATTCAGCTTAGCATCATTACTAATGCTAAGCTAGAACATGCACAAATACAAAATGGTGGCCATATGAATGAAGTGAAATCTGCAAGTAACTTGTTTTTCAACAAAATTCAGTTCTTATTCTCCTAAATATTGAATTGTTTGGCTTCAAGTTAACTGACACCCCATCTCTCAAGCCAATGTTATATTCTGGCAAACATAAAAATCTGTGGATGGTAAACAAAGTTTAATTATCTACTTATTTATTTACCAAGCATTTTCTTCTTCTTTTTATGCCTTAATCCATGTTTTACTGCAAACCAGAATAATAATATGAGCCGTATTTCAAAATTCACATCTGGAGAAATTTCTAACAGAAATCAAATCTGTTGTTCAAATTTATTTGTACTTGGAAAACAGGCCTGCATTTAAGAGAAATGCAGCTAAAGTGATTATTGAAATTGTTAAAAATGATTTTGCAAAATTAATGGAAACTAAGAAAGCAACATTTTAATGGTTTAAGTGCAAAATAACCGGAAACAGACAATTTCTATTTTCCTTTAAAAGTTTTTGTTTTGTTTTAAATCAAGAGAGCAGTGTTCAACAAAACATATTTTAGCTTCTATTGAAATGTAGAATATAGGATCTTTCTTCTATTTATCTTAAAACAATTTTCAAGCACAAGTAATCTTGAGCTTTACTTTTCTGAAGTAAAAGAAAAGATAGACAAATAGCCCTCCCTCCCCGGTGCAAGAAGGGACTATTTTTTCCCTTCTTGCAACTAATGTGCAAGGCCTTAAATCAGAAGTAATTCTGTAATCTTGGCAGTATTCTTTATGGAGAATAGGCAGCCTTGATTATTTGCAATCTTTTTCAGGGATCTATCTGTATAGTGACATTAAATACATATATCTCCCTCTCTTTCTTTTTTTTTTTCTTTCTAAATATTACTATCTACTCTAGCTTTTGGTCAACTGCAGTTTTCTTTCACAGAAAAAAATAACTGTTAGTGGATACTTTCCTGGAAACTATCCCCCTAAGCAGTTTCTTCTTAAGCAATGTATCATTAATCATTAGGCTAAAACAGTCTGGATCATCAAAACTAAGTAATATGAAAAAGTTTTATACTTTTATAAAGGTCTAAAAACTACAGTTCTTGGTTTATATTTCCTATCTTGCCTAAAACATAATTGGAAGCCACATTATGTTCTTAGTTTCCCAAGATTTTCTTTCTTTCTGAAATCTTTTTGTTTTGTTCTTTTTTTGTTGTTTTTCATTTTGTTTACTGGAGGGAGGGAACTTCATAATAAACCATTTATTCTTAAATAATATCAATATTTTCTGTAGCGTTTAGGGTTTACTGAAGCATTAGAGAAAGGATATATTAGGGAACAATACATAAATTGTCTCCATTTGTTCATATCCTCACAGGGATCTATTTAAGAGAATAATAAGTCCAGGATATTGACCTAGTGGTAAATATTATAGATTGCTGATAGGGAATGGAGCAGCCTAAAAAGACTATTCTTTGAAAAAAATGTTGTATTTTTTGAACACTTCCTTTAAAAATAATATAAAAATTCATGATTAACATGAACCAAGGTACTAGAACTATGTGATTGTTCATTTAAATTTAACACAAGGTGATAATGATGTCAAAGTGTAAGGCTTTCACTGATATAGCCCATGGAACAAATAATTGTTCATTTAATATCTAGATTTTAAAATATGGGCATCATTTAAAATATCATTTTGTGTGAAACAAAGAAGTTTTATTTACATGTAGTCAAAAATCATTATCTGCTTTCCACTTATTTTCTTCCATTTTGTTTACCACAAATAAATGGAAAAGCTAAAGAGAAAATAAGGAGAACATAGTTTGCCTTCAAATCAGTTGGGAAGACACAATTAGGATTTCCATCCCAGAAATATAACTTCTTGTTTAAGCATAGGTACAAAGTTTAATTTTAGTTGATATTCTCTTCAGTGATTTCATTTTACAGAGGCCCATCTGCTTTTCTGTTAGCCTATTCTGGTCCATCATCCCTTGTACACTTGGATATCTCAGCCATGCATTATAATCTAAGCACAACAACTGACTCTGCACTGTGCGTCTTCCAAAATAAGCACAGCTGCAGTCTTTGTATCTTTAGCAGCCTCCCTCCCCAATACTGCACAGCAGTCAGAGATGTTCAGCTATTCTAAATTTAAAGTCAGAAAGATCATCTTTCTGAGAAGCCACAGGCATTGCTTCTCCAGTCTAAGAGTTATAACAAACCATGCATTTCTGTATGGAGGAGCAGATTCATAGCTGACCAAGGTATCGAAAGCATTTCACTAAAGCATACAAACCAAGCTGGGTTGATTCTAGTGCTTTCACCTTAGGTTGGTCAACTAAAGTAGATAACATATATCTTCCTCTGAAATGTTTAGCACTAATGCTTACAGTCATGGGACTCAGGGCTCCCCTCTGTCAGGATGTAAAATGTGCCATGCTAAATGACCTTATATACAATTGTCAGGATTGTAAAGCAACCCACAAGTGTGCTGAGAAATTTATTAGAACATTATGTTTTAACACAGAACTACACTGTATCAAGATAATTTAAAATATTGATGTAAACCACACATTGTTCTAAGTGAAACTATTTCTGGCTAATCGGCAGACCCAGAATAACCTAAACTTATATACAGACCTATGCTTCTATTTTTCTGCCTCAAACTTGGTCAGCACACACTTCAATACTGTAGAGTCTATTGTAAAATTCTGAGAGAATCATGATGTCACATAAATAAGATACCATTAGGAACACTGCTCTAATAGTTTAGTGCCTATAAAAAGATACATTTTTTAACAAACATCATTTTTTTCTACCTTTACCTATATTATTTCTGAAATACTCCTGCCTTTAGAATTCTAAAAGCAAACAGTATATGTATTCATTTAGAAAAAATTCTATATCCATATATTTATAAGGTGGTGATGTATATATATATGTATACACACACATATATATTGATTAAATGTACAGCTATTTGTTCCATGTGCTCTATACATATATGTATATATATACCTGTGCATTTACCTCTCTATCTAAATCCTTTTTTAAAGTGTTGCATCTCTTTATCCCCATTGCCTCCTCCTCCTACCTGTAACCGAGGTCAAGCTGATAATTAGAAAACATTATTTTTTGGTGGCCTTTGAGTTCACCAAGTGGTGAATTTTTTTAAAAAGCCACTGAGATAAAACAATTATCATGCCCCGTCCCCAGCACCATTTCACATATTCACATTACATTTTAGGCTCCTGATGACATCTGAATTGTCTTCTGCTTAATTAGGTAAGGAAAAGAGGGTAGAGAAATATTACTTGGAATTGAGAATAATCACTCTAGGACAGAGTAAGCAAACAAGAACAATAAATTCTAGGAATTTATTGCAGGTCAGTCTGAAGAAAGAGGAGTTACTTTGGAACAGATGGGGGATGGTATCTTTCCTTTATGAAGCAGAGATCAAGACTGGTGTGAACTGAAGTACGACACAACACAGGAGAATAGGGCAGAAGAGTGCTGTGAAACTGCTTGGGGACTTTACCTACCCATTCAGGGTACCAACCTGAAGTTGGCCTTACTGTTCAGAAACAATACCGGATGGAATTAAGGGAAAGTCTTTAAGTCCTTGAAAGTTGGCCAGACAAGTCAATCTGTGGTTAAGATTCCAGCTACCTTCAGAGAAGAGACGCTATGTAAACTTACCTGTGTCTAGATTCCATATTTTGTCTTAATTTTCCCCTTCTTAAAAAAATTACTTTGGAATGTTTGTCCACATTAAACCAAGACATCTGAGGAAAGAGACAGCCTTTAGGGACTAACTGTGGTACCAGGCATAAAATACACCCATCAAGAAGAAAAAAAACTTAGTAAAGCTGTGGTATTTCACTCTGGTAAAACTCTGGAGCCTCAACAATTATGACCACCTCTGATAGCCCCTCTCTTCATACATGACAATTCTGAGTGAAAATAAACTAGAAAAATGACTAAACATCTTATTTTTCAGAGGCAGATTCACCATATATGCTAGATACTAATGTTACTATATGGATTCTTGCAAAAGATTGCATATAATCAAATGTGCCTATTCTCCATAAAGAATAATAGCAAGATTACAGAATTACTTGTGATATAAGGCCACACATATCAGATGCAAAAACAGAAAAACATTTTAAACATCATTTTTCATGTTGTATATACATATAAAAGGGGGGAAGCCCTGAGGAATTGCTAAAATAACATTGTGGCATTTTTAAGACTTTAGATAATTTGAGGAAGAAATGCTTCTTTGCAAATAATTTAAGTCATCATTTGTAGAGTGCTTTTCTACAAAATGAGACTTTTGGTAAAAGGGCAAAAAAAAAAGAAAATCATGAAAGATAGCTTTGTTAACTGTCAGTGATATGTGTCTGTTATTCTTCTGCCTTGCAGACTCATAAACTACAAACCAGTTGCTTTAGAGACAGCGTTGCTATTAGCTTTCCGTAGACATTAATGCACTGCAGGGACTTTCTACCACCAAAAAAAAAAAAAGAAAATGCTCTTAAGAATTTGGAGTCATCCAAGCCACCCAGAGTGAGTGTTTTCTGGCACCCAAGGTGTTATGATTGCTACGGTCCTGTCACATGATGCTATTTTCCCAAGTAAATGTAATCTTTTTTTTTTTAAATGCTGTAAAGAACTTTGCCCAAATGCTTCCACTACAAGCCAAGACTTTTTCCCCTCAGTTTGAGAAAGAGAGCATCTGCCATTAAAAAAAATAAAATCTTTCTACAACCTCAAAATTAATTTAAAAAAGGTAGTTGCAAACATGCGATAATATTAAAGGATGTAATAAAAATAACAATTAACAAAGCAGGTACTGACATTTTTCATAGAGTCAATTTTGCCATTAGATTGATATTTGGTGAGCAGAGGACAAAAGAGGGGCAAATAGCTCCCCCTCATATTCCATCTACTGCCTCCAGGACTGGTATGAGAGGGGGCAGAGAACTGGTAGAACAAAGAAAAAAAAGAGGATTTGGAAAATCCTTGGCCCTGCCACAGGATTAGTTAGAAACTCAGAGTATTGGCCCAACAATCTATCTTTTTTTTAATAAGGGCTCCAGTGTTTCTGATATATGCTGGAATTTAAGAAGTTCTGCTCTACCTTAAGGTATTCCACTGCCATTTTTTAACACAGTGGTAATTTTTTATTTTTGTTTTTTGTTGTTCTTTGTTTTTAATCTAAGTCTAAAACATGTTCTGCAACAGAGTGGTTAGTTGATTTCATATTTTAGAACAAAATATAGGTCCTGCTTTAGTGCTAGTCATGTGGTATCTGGTGATGGAGGATGTATTTCTTCCATCCTCCTAATGTGTTAACTTTATCCATACTCAACCAAGACAATGTGTTTTTTTCTTGTTTCCAAGCTTGTGCCCCCTCACGGAACTTTCAGGAGATGGATGTTTCAAATCTTAAAGATGTTTCAAATTCTCAGTTCATTTGCAGAGCCCAGATAATTCATATAACCCTCAAAAAGATAAAAGTAAAAGCATGTTTTATTTCAGATTACCAATACCTGTCACATGTGCAATTTTAGTAAGGCGACAACACTTTTGGACTTTTTGTATGGTATCCAGCTCAGAAAGGATTTATCCTTATGTTTTATTTACTGCCTTTAGCTGTAATTGCCTTCCTTACTTGCTTATTTATTATTAAACACACATGTTCAAAAAATGTTGAGAATTTTTTGTGGCCACCATGTTTCTCTGCTTTATTTTGTTAGTGTATAGTTTCACATTTAAATATACAGAAGGGGTTTGAGATGGCAGCATAGGGAGATCCTGAACTCACCTCCTCCCATGGGCATAACAAACCTACATCTACATATGGAATAATTCCCCCTGAAAGAGTCCTGAAAACTGAATGACCAGAATCTCCCCAACACAGGGTAAAAGAACGGCACTGAGATGGATGAGAGGCAGAGATACGGTCTCAACAAGGAAGAAAATCACACCCAAGCTGTGGTGATCTACAGTTGGGAAGGATCACAAAAGTATGAAACTTCTCCCTGAAAAGCAAGGGATTCGAGCTCCACATCAGGCACCCCAACCCTTAGATCCTGAACAGGAGAAACAACCCTCCAAAACACCTGGCTTTGAAAACCAACAGGGAATATGTCCGGGAAAACCATAGAACTGCAGGGAATGGAAAGCCAGCTCTTAAAGGGCTCACAGGCAGACTCACTCAAACCAAAAACCAGCACAAAAACACGAGCTTGGAAAGCACATGGACCATAGGTCAAGGGAACTCACCTATTAACACCGAGACATCTGTGGCAGAGGCAGAGACTGGATAGTCCGTCTATAAGCCAAAGATTGCCAGCAAACTCCAGAACCTGGGAGAGGGACATAGAATGGCCTCCCTCACAGCTCTGAGGAAAACCGAATACTTTCAACCCCTTGATCTCAGACTGCTAGCCTCTAAAATTGTGAGACCATAATTTTTGTTCTTTAAACCACTTAATTTGTGGTCTTTGTTATGGAAGCTTTAGCAAACTAATAAAACTAGGATTGAACATAAGAATTACTTAACAGTATTACCATTCAAAAGCTGTATGCTTCCGCCTTTACCCTATAAAAAGTATCTATTACACACAGCTGCCACTTTCTAACAGTGCTCATTTCCAAATTAAAGCCTCTTAAGGGGGCATCTGATTGATAAATCCTGGGTCACATGCCTGTGCATGTAGGAGACTTCAAGAGATACATTTTACTTCTTCTTTGGGTGAATTATCCAAATTATCCAAATATGGGAAGTTCATTCAAAATGTGCCAAGGATCCATAAATGTAAACAATCAACATAATAAATATACACATATATATGAATATAACTTTGTTTTTCAATGGCTCAATTTCCCCCCTGCTCTATTTCTTTTTCAAAGAGACAGTATCATTATCTTAATAGTTGAAGATTTATTTCCTTCTCTTTAGGGCTGCTATAATTTCTAGGGATTTATGTATTATATTGGCATGCTTGGGAGAAATGGAAAACTACTGAACATTAATCTGTGTCCTCATCTGTTCTCTCCATTGTTGTTCCCATTTCATTTTCCCAAACAAAAGTTCAAAAGGTCCTTTGGGTCTCTGTGACTTACCTTTGCAGCTTAAAAAAAAAAAATTGTACTATTTCGTATCCTATATCTTAGGCTTGTTTCATTGATGCCACATGCAATACTTTTACTCTATTTAACTATTGGGCATTGGATTCACTAAGCCCTCATTCAAGAAGAAAGGCACTGTCTTACCTGTCCTCATGCGTATAAACCTCTCTTGGGTTTCTTCTTTTGCTTTACCCTTCTACCCTCATGGCAGGCTCATGCTCTGTAGGGCAGGAAGCAAAAACTTTTCTTATGGTCACATATCAACATCTAACCATCTTGTTTTCATCAGTCTCTTTTTTCTTTCCTCTCCATGGCCATGGCAATGAAGACAGTCTCTAATTGGCTATCTATTCTTGAAAAAAAATTTTTTTAGAATAAACTTTATATTGTTTCTTTCACGATTGGTCTTTGTAAACACAAGAGCTAAGAACTTGGTCTAATTCTTTGCTTTTCTGCTAAAACACACAAGTACTGAATTTGTCCCAAATGTAGAAGGATTGGTGCTTAGAAAATAGTATAAGAGTTTGAGGGGTGAGGAAGGGACACTTGTGACTCCCTCCTGAGGTTCTCTTCCATACGGAGAGATAACCACTGGTGTGAAACCCCTGACCCCTCATGTCCCTCCCCGTCGGTCCCCTCCTACATTAGAGGCTTGGCACAATAAATTTGGGAGAAGAAACTGACAAGGTTTGCCTCGATTCTTTCCTTCTTGGGAGAAAATCTGCCTGCTGAGAATATATGCTCTTTTCTGCTTTCCAGCATGAAGCAAAAAGGGTTTGCTTTCAGGAGAGAGGTCTGGGATCATTCAGCAGAGTCTGCCATAGGATGGGTACGTTTGCTGAGGTCTGTGGTTCATCACAAACAGTGTAAACATATGTCTTGGTTTGTCAGGATGGTCTTAATTTATGCTCAATGTAATTAATAACATTGCTCCTTTTTTCTTCACTGTTTGAAATACTAAATAATGTAGTTAGCCTAATTATAAGGAAGCCCACTCTCTCAAAGATAAAGATGCAACTTCTAACGTTACATTTATCTTTTATTTAGGAGTAAAGATAATCTCCCATTTCACTCTTTTGTATCAATTCTCAATTGATACAGAACTTAAGAAAAGGGAGGGGTTTTTTGGGGGTGGCTCTTTGATCCCAAAATGATGTAAAAAAGAACAACCACCAGAAGAAAGTTGCAGTTCCTACTATTTGAGCACTCAGGAGAAGAATCAATTATTTTAGAATCAAGAAAGTCTTAACTGATTCTGTGGATTTTAGTCGTTTACTTAAATTATAATCACTATTCTACTGATTCTTTGTGAAGATCATAAGTGATTATAATCTTTCTGAAAGAGAAGCTCCATTTGTAGAACTTTATAAAGCTTATTTAATTAAGGTCATATTCTTTAAAAAACAAAGGTTAAAGGCCTTATTGTGTAAACATCACAGTAATGTTCTTCATAGAATTTCTAGCACTTCCCAAATAAGAAAAAGAATCAAAAAATTTTGAGTAGAAATTTTTCCAGCAGAATTCTTACTTCTTGAAATGATAACTTTATCAACATTTACTTTACCTTGGCTAGGAATTAATTATAATGGGAAAAGGCAAATAGAATTTTAACTAATGCTTTGTAAACTTCGAAACATAGATGCTTGTATACTTGTATACTTACTACACTCCATACACTATTCTAGGCCGTTTGGATAGTCAGTTAAATAAACAGAGAAAGCCCAACGCTCATGCATCTTGTGTTCAAGTTTGAAGGGATTATACAGACAGGATCCAAATGGTCGAACATTTTGACAGTCATGTGTTTTCAGTTTTTTTCATTACTTCTTTCAGAAACACAGCATGTCAGTCATATTAAAACGACACATCTACAAGTGATAACTTAAGGTTTCATGCCCATTTCAGTTAAGTGAAAGTGAAGTAAGTAATGAATTTGGTATAACTGTATGAACTTGGTACAATAACTAGTAATTTTGCAAGGTTTCCTGAAAATGTGACATCTGTATCAGCAAAGTAAGACTTCTAGACTCTCCAATTTGTAAAAACAGGGTCTAACAAATAAATGAGAAAATGATAGATAAAAAGAAAGATAGTTTTGATATTTTACTTGGCATATTGCGTATAGACAGACAACAAAATAGTGGAATAAATCCTTCAGAGAACTTTGTATGGAACTCTGCTTTGCTACTCTCTCGTACAAAAATGAAATTGACTTTTCATACATCGTTATTGCCTCTTTTTTTTTTTTTAAAAAAAAAGGAATTTCATTATGTTGCACAACCTCACAGGGTAGTTGCTAAAACTAAATAACAAGGCATCAAATAATGGCAAAACACTTTTCACTTAGCAATGCTAGAATGACTGTATGTGTGAAAATAATTTACCATGTAACCAACTTCTGGGAGACAAAATAGGCCAAAATATTAAATGGTTCCCAAACATTAAAAAAAGTCAAAAGATATTATCTTCCCATAAAACCCTGTTTAGTGAAACTTTTCCATCAAACGCTCTGTCTGACGTTGAATCTCAGAACAAATGATAGTACAGGGTGATTCATTCATCGCCTTTTCCAGGGAGAAAACCGTATTCATGTCAATAAAACATTTATTCCCTTATTCAAGACTCCTGATCAAGAAGCTTCGCCAAATGTCGAGGGAGTGTTTACCTTCCCACCATCAAGGATAGGAGTGAGTTTTCAGTGGTACTGTATATGTAGGAAACAATCCAAAAGAGCTAACTTTGAAATTTTCATCTGTTTTCTATGGCAATGAAAACCAGCCCACAGTTGTCGTTTGTTCTGGTGAAATGTAATGCTTTAGCTTGCATGGCAGTAGATCTAATAACTCTATTTCTCATGGAAAAAAGAAATACAATTTTGGAAAAAACTCTTTGTTGTTAATAATAATTAAATCATAGATTTTCAAATCCTATCCTCTCTTTGAATTCAATATTTTACTTTCGCTGATTCACTTAGCATATTTCAAAAAGAAAATTTTTTTTGAAAAAAAATTTAGTGCATACTAAAACTGCTAAATTGATAATTCCTAGAAATAAGTAACATTAACGGGTAAGAAACAGTAATAATAAGGTGCTATATGATGATAATAGAACTTCTGACCTATTATAATTATTGCTGATATGAATACTAAGTGTTTGAAATATTGTTCTTAAATAATAGTAATCTTAAAGATTTAGCTTCTATTCATGCAAGAGTTTACTTGAGGGAATATTTAACACTTCAGTTAGCATTGTCTCTACAAAGCATTTTTTTTTTTTTGGAGTATAATTGTTTTACAATGTTGGGTTAGTTTCTGCTGTACAATGAAGTGAATCAGCCATATGTATACCTATATCGCCTTCCTCTTTGACCTCCCTCCCACTCCCCCTATCCCACCCATCTAGGTTTATCACAGCACCGAGCTGAGCTCCCTGTGCTACACAGCTGTTTCCCACTAGCTATCTATTTTACACATGGTATTGTATTTATGTCAAACCTAATCTCCCAATTTGTCCCATCCTCCCCTTCCCCTCCTGTGCCCACATGTCCATTCTCTACATCCACATCTCTATTTCTGCCCTAGAACTAGGTTCATCTGTACCATTTTTGTAGATTCCACATATATGCGTTAATGTTCATTGCAGCACTATTTAAAATAGTCAGGACATGGAAACAACCTAAATGTCCAACGACAGATGAATGGATAAAGAAGATGTGATAGATATATACAATGGAATATTACTCAGCCATAAAAAGGAATGAAATTGGGTCATTTGTAGAGATGTGGATGGACCTAGAATCTGTCATACAGACTGAAGCCAGAAAGAGAAATACAAAGCATATCTTGAAAGCTACTCTTCTTAATAGTCCAAGACTTCCCATTTTTATGCACACTCAGAATGAAATTTTATAAATAGATTTTATTAACGGAAACAAGAAGGCATATGCACATGCATACGCATACATTCCACAATTCAAATATGACATATGAAAACTATTAAATCTGCTGAATCACAGATTTTAAAATGCTTATCTACAGGTGTCAAGAACTGTGAAAGGTCTAAGATCTTATGCTATTTGCAAGTGAACAAGTTAGGCTGCTAGAGTTCCATGGATGCTGGTAGAAGACACAAGACTCCTGAGTCAGAGACCAAAGAAAAACATGGGAGTCCTTCACATTATAGCCAGATATAATACTGAATATGTTACATGTCTCCCAAAACGATGGGCTCAGGCAGTAATGAGGACAATTTGAGTGGTGTAGCCTTGAGCAGCAGCTTACTTCCAGTTTGACTTATCACAGAATGATCCCCTACTCTGAACATCTGCATAAGTGACCCAGATGGATTGATAAGCAGCCAACATTTGTTTCCAGAGTTAATGGTCCCAAAAAGGGGTATCTTTAATCTGCCAGTCTGCTGTCTTCAATGTGGCAAATGAAGCACCCAGGCCATGGGCAACAACCGAAGAGTCAGTAAAATATAACAAGGTTCATGAAAGGACCAGCCAGAGCTATGAGAATGGCCTTGAGTTCTGCCCACTAAGCAGAGTGACCTTGCCTGCTTTTGGCTATACAAAGCTCATTCTATAGGTCCTGTAACAATATTAGGTTTCAACTTAGGTGAATCATCACTAAATCTAGCCCAGGAATTTAAGCCTCGGTGAACTGAGGACCCTCATGAAACTGCAGATTTGCTCCAGGGGTCAAAGAGGATGATTGCTACTTTTTTCATGTAATGCCAAGATGTCACTGGGGCTAGGCAGGTTGTATTTTGAATATGCCATTTCCAATGGACAAGTAAGCTTGTCGGTTCTTTCTACCTCGTTAGTTATTGAGTACATGGTGATTTACTCCATCATGGAAATATCAGGCAAGAGAGTCACAAAGCCCCCTTGGTCAGGCATTCAGTATTGAGAAGCTCCTGGTAACAATCTAATACTTGCTTTCAAAAGGAGTATACTTGAGAGCCATGTTAGGGAGGCGATAAATCCAAAACCCTAGGGAGTGCCTTTGGGTGTTAAGTGCCATCCATTTGTTTGAGACTTCACTGAGCAAGGCTATCAAAGACTTGTAGTCCAAAAAGCTCACTTGATGCTGGGGCACCACAATGACAAAGAGCATCTACCACAACAAGATGGACAGGTTCCAAACAGCATATCAGTTTGGGCCCCACTGAAGGGACACTTCTTTGTGGATCGGCCAATATAAAGATTAAGAAGAATGCATTAATGAGGCAAGCATTGTCTCCAATACTCCAAAACTCCAGTAAGGTACTAGGTCTTACTTTTGCTGTTCAGGAGGTTGTCCAAAAACATAACTTTTTTTGACTGCCAGCAGAGTTAATCGTTATGAATGTGTCCATGTAGTCCCTAGAAACTTTACTGGTGAACAGCCATTTGAATTATGTGTTTATCTGTCATTCCTGCTGGCAATGGTGTAATTACATCATTCTCAGGACCACTGAGGCTGTGATATGCCAAGACAATTCAGAAGGTGACTGAGAAAAATCAACTAAAGAGTAAAAGCTTTAGATATCAAGGATAGAAGCAGTCACACTAAATTCTTATCCACAGACTGGTGGCAAATGGCAGATGAGTTTGTCTTGTTAGTAGTTTTCTATTGTTAGACATTCTCAATCAGGGGAATCCTGTATGGTACTTATGTGATGGAGAAGCACAAGCGTATAGAACATCAGTTCCTATGATATAGTCAGATATAGAAGCAGGAAGAGTACACTGTATTAGTCCAATACAATCTTATAAGTCCTCACCTTTAAGATCACGCTTACCTCACTTTCCCACTAGTAATCCTGCCCAAACCCCATGGGCTAAAATCATGCATCTGTTTCCCCACTTCTACCCCATGGGAGACTATTGGAAAGAGCCATACACGTGGGAATTCTTCACATCCCCAAAGGTCTTCAGCATACTCCATGGTATGTAAAGTCTTCAGTCCACCTTGTAGAGAGGGAGACCTTGCTGCCACACCTAATCCTCTTTTATCTTAAGGTAACTGATATCATGGAGGAGTGAGAGATAAGGGACATGGTACAAGTGAGTGGCTGTCACTGTAAGCCAGATGGATAATAAGCCAGATGATTTTATTTTCTGTTCTTTGAGTGTAGAAGTTGCTACTGACAGCTCAATCAAACGAACTTCCACTGTCTTTGGTCTACCCAATGCCCTATATCAGGTGATAAGGCAATTATTCCCTATACTATCTATTTCAGCTTTGGGGATAACTTGATATCCCCAAATTCCTTTCTCACTGGGGCCATAGGCCTTGAACCCAGTGGCTGGGTAACTCAGCCATCAATAACTCACATGGCAACACTTTATAAAGGACTCCATCTTTTTTTTCTTTTTTTTTTTTAACATCTTTATTGGAGTATAACTGCTTTACAATGATGTGTTAGTTTCTGCTGTATAACAAAGTGAATTAGCTATATGTACACATATATCCCCATATTCCCTCATTCTTGTGTCTCCCTCCCACCCTCCCTATCCCACCCCTCTAGGTGGTCACAAAGCACTGAGCTGATCTCCCTGTGCTATGCAGCTGCTTCCCACTAGCCACCCATTTTACATTTGGTAGTGTATGTATGTCCATGCCACTCTCTCACTTTGTCCCAGCTTACCCTTCCCGACACCATCCTCAAGTCCATTCTCTACGTCTGCGTCTTTATTCCTGAAGGACTCCACCTTTATCTATGGTATTAACTACCCCACTGTCATGATAATATCTCTTAAATTTATATTGGGTTTCATCTTAATGGGGGTAGGAGGATTTTTTATGCTCAGGGAAATTCCCCAGAGAGGGCCAAATCTCCCTTAAATGAGTCAAAAAACCACTGCAATAAAAATCTGAGATCTTTTATGGTTATCTTTGAATGTATCTAAAGTTGGCACGGTAGATGCCAGGAGAAGCTAAGATGAAGATTTAAGACAGTCCAGCTGTTGCCATCTTCCTAAACAAGCGTTACAGAACACACTTCCTCATCTTCCAAGAGAACCAGCATACTCACAATTGGTTCGGTTTCTGCCATAGCACTAGAGAAATTTTCCTCCCTTCTCACTCAGCCCATGAGCTTATCTCTTTATTGTCTGAAAGGCAGTGAAACCTTCTGGCCACCTAGGGTGAATCTTAGCATTTGTTGTTGCAATGGGGTGACCACCAGATTGGCAAGGAATCCCCCTGCCTGAAGGGTATTAAGCAAAAAGATACTACTGAGGAAACTACGATAGCTCTGAAACTATTTTCCAGTACTCAGCTGTAACAACTGACCTAATTCTTCCTCAGTAACAGGCAAAAATGTAGAGGATGACTTACTGCCCAATTAGCCTTATAGTATGGTCAACACACTGGTGATTTATTTTCATGGTCTTCCTTCAAATCCTGTTAATTGGTCAATAGCAACCTTATCCTTCCTTTCTAGAGAGTCACGTCTCTGTCAGTATCCCATCTTCATTGCTAAAACTGTTTTTATAGACTGAATGTTTTTGTCCCTCCAAAATTCAGGTGTTGAAATCCTAATCCCCAGTGTGATAGTGTTAGGAGGTGGGGCCTTTGGGAGGTAAGTAGGTCAATGTTTTTGTGAAAGAGATATCAGAGAGTAGTCTCACTCTTTACACCATCCGAGGGCACAGAGAGAAACGGCCATCCATGAACCAGGAAGTAGACCCTTTCCAGACAAGGGATCTGCTGACCCCTTCACCCTAGACTTCCCAGGCTCCAGAACTATGAAAATAAATGTTTGTTGTTTAAATCATCCAGTTTATGTTACTTTTGTAATAGTAGCACAAACTGTCAAGACTTTTGAGGGATCTGCGATGTTACCCTGCTTGCAAGCTAACAAGTTTATGAATGCTTTCAGAAGACCCAAGATTCCTGGTTCAGAGCACACTAAGCAACATAAGCATCTATGAATTTCTGAATTTCATCAGTTTTCTGATGAAAGGTTTCATGGGATTGTTCAGAAGAGCTCAGATGGATGCCTGCACATTTAGCGAGTTGCATTAAAGGAGAGGAATCTTGAGCTAAGAGAATCCCAATTTTTATAATGGGCAGCAAGCTTGCCCTTTTATCTGGAAGGAGACATTATTAAAGGCCATTCCTTTTACAGATGTACTTATAAAGATAATCCGAAACAAAGTGCTGTTAGTGCTTCTTCTCACAAGTTGTGCAGAAATGAGAAGGTTCCATGAAGAAATGTTTCCCAGTTATGGTACTTGGTTTTCTGATGGGGCTAGCTTTCATTACTATGGAATTCAGACTTAGCAGTTTATCATGCCAGAGCACTCGTAGTGCCTTATTTGTTGCTCTGCTGCTTTAATTACGTGAATTAAGTCCTCACAAACAGCACATTTCTATAAACAGTATGATAAGACTTGAGAGTGAATATTTTTTCTTAGGAGACTACTTTCAAATAAGTTGACCTAGAAAGAAAGTGCTTAAGATGAGTATAAACAAATGTGTTTTAGTATCTCTTTGGGCTCACTTTCTTTTAGTGTGTCTACACTTTCTAATTTTCCCTCAATGTCCAAATCTTTCATAAATCTACCTACTTTGTTAGCATGTCAGTCATTGTCTTCTCTATATGTTTTATGCTTCTTTTACCACTTGGCCTTATATAAATGCATCTCACTCAATTTCTTACTTATCTGTTGCCTCTAGTTTATACATTTATTTATTTACTTTTTGACTGTGTTGGGTCTTCGTCGCTGCACGGTCTTTCTTTAGTTGTGGCGAGCAGGGGCTACTCTTCGTTGCGGTGCACGGGCTTCTCACTGTGGTGGCTTCTCTTGTTGCAGAGCATAGGCTCTAGGCATGCGGGCTTCAGTAGTTGTGGCGCACGGGCTTTGTTGCCCCGTGGCATGTGGGATCTTCCCAGACCAGGGTTCAAACTCATGCCCCCTGCCTTGGCAGGCGGATTCTTAACCACTGCACCACCAGGAAAGTCCCCTGTCTCCTCTAGTTTAGAACCAGTTAAGAAAGAGACTTATCTCCTTCATGTTCTTTTGATACCAACAGTACTAAGTTCAGTGCTAGGCCTTGGTAGATGCTTAACAAATGTTATTTCATTTCAATTCACTTAAATTTAGCCTATAGTCTTCTGGTCAAAGTGAGAAGTAAATAGCTTATTTGGCTTACTTTTTAAATTACTTAAAATGTTTTATTGTTTTTTTCTCATATATCTTGAGATTGTGTGGTGTGTGTGTGTGTATGTGTGTTTGTGTGTATGTGTGTGTGCACCCACTTGTATCCTCTGTCAATAATTTCTTCCATGACATCAAACTAAAATGAATTGGAGGAAAAACATTTAAAAATACATGCTTTTAAAATATTAGTCTCTGGGCATCATCAGAAAATTTACAAACAACAAATGTTGGAGAGGATGTGGAGAAAAGGGAACCCTCTTGCACTGCTGGTGGGAATGTAAATTGATACAGCCACTATGGAGAACAGTATGGAGGTTCCTTAAAAAACTAAAAATAGAATTACCATATGACCCAGCAATACCACTACTGGGCATATACCCAGAGAAAACCATAATTCAAAATGACACATGCACCCCAATATTCATTGCAGCACTATTTACAATAGCCAGGTCATGGAAGCAACCTAAATGCCCATCGACAGATGAATGGATAAAGATGTGGCACATACATACAATGGAATATTACTCCGCCATAAAAAGGAACGAAACTGCGTCATTTGTAGAGATGTGGATGGACCTAGAGACTGCCATACAGAGTGAAGAAGGTCAGAAAGAGAAAAACAAATATCGTATATTAATGCATATATGTGGAATCTAGAAAAATGGTACAGATGAACCAGTTTGCAAGGCAGAAATAGAGACACAGATGTAGAGAACAAATGTATGGACACCAAGGGGGGAAAGTGGTGGTGGGGTGATGGTGGGATGAATTGGGAGATTGCGATTGACATATATGCACTAATATGTATAAAATAGGTAACTAATAAGAACTTTCTGTATAAAAATAAATAAATAAAATTCAAATAAAAAAATAAAACAGAGAAGATCAGAAAAGAAAAAAATATCAGTCTCATATTCAATTTCTTAGCATCTCTGATTATAATGAATAAAGCATTTCCTTATTGTTCACAGATGCTAAGCTTGGATTTTCATATTTATATTTGGATACACAATATCTTCTGAGAAAATACTCTGAAATTCAAAGTGAGAAAAATTTTCCCATTTTAAATATATTTTTAATAAAATAAAGTACTTTGAATAATCCTAATTACCATGAATCACGTTGGTTAACATCTTCCATACTGATAAGTCTCAATTCAGCAATTTGGGATTTAAAATAAAGGTTCATAGTCTTTAAACATTTAAATTATAATATGCTGAGTCTCCACTCTGCTTGCTGGAAAAAACTACTTCGTCACTCCATGGAATCATCTCCAGTGATACGTTCAGGATTCCTGGTGGTAATTACATGGCCCAAGGGCTTAGTTATGAACATTAGTTTTTGGTAGAAGGTAAAATCTAAAGTATTTAGGTAGAGGGATATTTTCTGTTTATCTTTTCATCCTGCATCCAAATATTTGAGAAAATAACATGTGACACAGTGTAATAGATACTGACAGTCTAAGAGTGAGCCAAAGCAATAAGAAATCTACCTCTTAAACCTTAGTCTAGTCTAGTGGAGGAGTTATCCTTTAATCAAATAATCAAGCAAACAAAATAAAATTATAACTGTAAGTCTAAAAGTAAGCAATTTTGGGAATTACAAAAGCACAAAATAGACTGATTTATCTAATTCGGACGTATCAGGAAGGACTTTTCCAAGGAAGTAATTACTGAGCCATGATGAAGAAATAGGAGTTTAAGGTATGAAAAGGGGAAAAAGAAGAGCATTCTATGCAGGAAGAAATACATATACAAAAAACACCACTGAAAGAGAGACCATGAGAGAAATAACTCCCTGATTATATATAGCAAGGGAGTATGGCTGGAGGAGAAAGAGAAAAACTAATATAAACTCAAGCTGAAGAATGAGACCCAAGACCTTCCCCCTCGACAGAGTTTAACTATTGAGGCCTGAGAACAGAGGCCACCTGAGTCAACAAGACTTTCCTATTGGCTTTAAGAAACTCTTGTCCCAGAAAATAGGCTGTAAACCAATAAGTACTTCTCTGGTTCCTTTGGGAAATTCCTACAAACCAATCTATCTGAATTAATCTAGGGAAATAGTTCCTTGATCAGAAGAATATATTGCTCACCTAGACAACCAGCTCATTTATCAGTTTACCTAAAACTTACTTCTATGCTGGGTTACCGAATCGTAAACTATTATTATGACACAAAATGTGCCTAATCCTGATAAGCTCTCTGCTTTGAAAGGCTCTCCTTATACCACCTGAGTCCAGATTTCAAAACTTCACAAATATTCTCCCCTGGTCTTCTTCTTCTGAGACATTACTAAGACTCTGCCAAGGTGGCATTTTCCCTTATTGCAGTATACACAATACATTCAATTTTGTTGAATCAACAGACAATTCTGCTGGTGTTTTTTAGCAGGAGTTAGAATATGAGGGGATTTGTAGGCCACAAGAAGTTTTCTATCCTCCCCTCGATTCTATACATATACAATATAATACCCTTGAAATATTTTAAGTGGGGGGATGGAGAGTGGCACTGGGGTGAAAGTGTGATTAGAATTGTATTTTTAAATGACCACTCTGGCTTCAGTGTAGTAACCTGCTTGGAAAGAGCCAGCATGAATACTGGAAGTTCAGAGACATTTAGAATAATGGGGCTTAGAGATGATGCCAGCTTAGCCTAGGATGGTGACAGTTGATAGGACAAGAAGTGGGTGGGTTCAAAGCATTAAATAGTCCTTAAAATATATAAGGTATGGTGATAGAGCAAATAGGAGGGGTAAGAGACAATAAGGTAAAAAAAAAAAAAAAGAGACAATATGGTACCAAAGATGGATTCCAGATTTCTAATTTACGTAATCCTTATTATTTAGAAGGTTATTCTCCCCTATAAATTGCTAAAGAGCATCACTTTGAAACACTGATAATGAATCTATCTCAGTCTAGCCCTCTTGGCCTAGTTAGTTTTAAATTGTGTCCACCTTTTTAGAAACTTGATGCCCAGACAACTTGATGTTGTATTTTTTCTCTTTTGGATGAAAATATCACCAGGAAGGCCAACAAAAGAAGAATCAGGCAGATACTCAAGGCACCCTGATCCACATGACCTCGCATTGATAATTTCTGGACTTTATATAACCAAATGTATGGCTCAGTCCTGATTTTTATTTATACAGCCCCTTGAGTTCAGAAATGCATCGAGTTATTTCTCCAAGCGATCTGGTAGATTCAGAGTGACTTGGCCCAAAGGCATCTCTGGTCCTGGACTGTATTATCAATAAAATATTCAATTTTTCAATATCATCACTTATTTAGTTTATTATGTATTCCTTCTAACCCCATTCCTAAAGCCCTCCCTACATATTGTCAAACCCCTTAATGTGTAAGATATGTATCTTTGTAAATTCTCAGTACAGATTTTGTATTATATATATATTATATATTAATACATATATTATTATATCTGTATATATACACAACTTTTATTAACTGAATGGCATATTCAATTGCTATAATATTAAGATTTGTCCATCTTACTGTGTCTACATCTAGTTTGATGCTTCAAATGGCTGCTTAGAATTCTTTCCTGTATATCCACCATATTTTGCTTATCTATCTTTCCATTATTAGACACCTAAGCTATCTTAAATTTCTCCCTACAACAAAGCACACTGAGATGAACATATTTGTATATGTCCCATAGTGAAATAGTGTATGAATATACTGGGTTTTGTACAAAGAATAATTGCTATGTTGCTCTGTCTTAGATTTTGTGCAACGTATAAGTGTGTGTATGATGTATATGTATATATGCTGAATTTTATGAAGTACTGCAGATTGCTCTCTAAGAAGGCTGTACTAGTACATTCTTGCATCAGATGCACATGCATCAGGAATTCTGTTTCCCCACATCTCTATAAACACTTGACAATGTTTAAACTTCAAAATTTTGCAGACCTAGTGGGTGGGATATCCTTTGTATCTGATTCCATTGAACTTTCATATGTCCGCATCTACTTATTATCCATTTGAGTATTATCTTATATAAAGTATATGCTCATGTCTTGCCTATATTTCTATGGATTATTTATTTCTATTTATTGCAATAATTTCTTGTAAGTCTATATATTAGTGCTACTCAAATTTATAGAGTGTATCCTCTTCCAATCTGTCAGGTGAATCATAACATCATCTATAATATTGAATCATAACATCATCTATATTATTGAATCATAACATCATCTATAAAGCAAACTAAGAAACATGTTTATTCCTTAATTTAACTTTTTATTGAGATAACTGTAGATTCATATGTAGTAGTTATAAATAATGCAAGGTAATCCAGTTTCCCCTAATGGTAACATCTTGTGAAACTATACTGCAAAATCACAGGTTATTAATATTTAAACAGTCAAGATACATAATAGTTCCTTAATCAAAAGGATCTCTTCTATTGTCCTTTTAGAGCTACACTCATCCCCCCAGTTCCTAATCCCTGGAGCCATTAATCAGCTTCCATTTCTATAATTTTGTCATTTCAAGAATGTTTTATAAATAGAATCAAACAGTCTGTAACATTGCAGGATTTTTTTTTTTCCACTCAGCATAAAGGTCAGCAGATTCATCCAAACTGTTGCTTGTATCAATAGTTCCACCCTATTTATTTCTGAGTAATATCCCTGGTATGAATGCACCACAATTTGTTTAACCATTAAACTATTGAAGGACATCTGGTTTATTTCCAGTTTAAGCTGTTATAAAACAAATCTGCTATGAACATTTGTGTGCAGATCTCTGAGTAAACATAAATTTTCATTTCTTTAGGGTAAATGTTCAAGAGTGCAATTCCTGGGTTGCGTGGTAGTTACATGCTTAGTTTTATAAGATACTGGCAATTTTTAATCAGAGACATTGTACCATTTTATACTCCCACCTTCAATGTAAGATTAAAATATTTTCTCTACAACCTTGCCAGTATGTGGTCTTATTGCTTTTTTAATTTTAGCTATTCTGGTAGTATAAGATATAGTAATATCTTATTGTGGCTTAGTATTTGCATTTCCTTAAGAGTTAATGATGTTGAACACTTTTTTATGTATTTATTTTCCATCTGTAGATCCCTTTCGGCAATATATGTTCATAATTCTT
This sequence comes from Pseudorca crassidens, assembly GCF_039906515.1. Classification (NCBI taxonomy): domain Eukaryota; kingdom Metazoa; phylum Chordata; class Mammalia; order Artiodactyla; family Delphinidae; genus Pseudorca; species Pseudorca crassidens. Next base: position 15,907,651 of record NC_090299.1, read on the forward strand.
TCCCATTTTCTAATTGCATGTGTTTTTTTTAACTATTGAGTTTTGAGAGTCCTTTGTATTGTACATTCTAGGTATTAGTCCTTTGCCTAATATGAGATTTGCAAATATTTCCTCCCTGTTGGGAGGTTGTATTTTCATGCTCTTAACAAGATCTTTGACAGAGAAAATAATTTTAATTTATCAGTATTTCTTATTATGGATCATATTCTTTGCCTAGCCTGGGATCCAAAAAATTATCTCCTATGGTTTTCTTCTAAAATTTTTATATTTCTGCATTTTAAATTTAACTCTGGATCCATTCTGAGTAAATTTTTAGTATAAAAGTTGTGGTTTGAGTCAAGTGTTTTTTTTTGTTTGTTTTGGGGATTGGGGGGTCTCTGGATGTCCAATTGTTCCAATACCATTTGTTGAAAAGCTATCTTTCCTCCACTGGTTTGCTTTTACACTTTTGACAAATATCAGTTGGATCCATTTACTTCAGGATTCTCTATTCTGCTTCAATGATCTATGTGTCTATACCTTACCAGTATTACACTGTCTTGTTTACTGTGTCTATATAGCAGGCCTCATATCAGGTAGAGTGATTTCTCCTATTATATTCCTCGAGAGGTTAAAGCTATTCTAGGGTCTGTATTTTTCCATATAAATTATAGAATAAACTTGCCTATGTCAACAAAAAATACTTTACTGTGGTTTTAATAGGAATTGCAATAAGCCCTTAAACCAATTTAGGAAGACATGACACGTATACTAGGTTGAGTCTTCCAATATTTCTCTCCACTGTTTTGGTCTTCTTTGATTTCTTTAATCACCATTAAAAATTATCATACAGATTCTGTGCATGTTTTGCTAAGTATATAACTATTTTTAGAGTGATTTTGTTATGTTTTTAATTTTGGTTTGAGTGTTCTTACATCCTGCAAAATTGCTGAACTGACATCAGTTCTAGAAGTTTTTTTTGGTTGTTGGATTTTGTTTTGTTTTGGTAGATTCCTTAGGATTTTCTGTATAGACAATCATCTACAAGTATGAGCTGTTTTACATCTTTCTGATCTGTATTTCTTTTTTCTTATTGCAACAGTTAGACCTTCTGTTACTAGGTTGGATAAGAGTGATGAGAACAAGTATCCGTGATTTGTACCAGATTTTAGAGGAAACACGTTCAGTGTTTCACCATTATGATGTTAGTATCTTGTAGATGAACCATATCAATTTTAGCTGGCTCCCTTCATTCATAACTTGGTAAGAGTTTATAACATTAATGAATATTGGACAATGGATATTAATAATTATGACAAATATTTATTCTGCATCCATTAACATGATCATAAAATTTTTCTTCATTAACCTGTTAATTACATTGATTAATTTTTAATGTTGAACCAGTTTGACATAATTGGAATAAATTTCACTTGATCATGTCTGTTGTTATTTTTATGTAATTCTGGATTTGATTTGCTAATATTTTGTTGAGGGATTTGTATCTAAGTTCATTAGCGACATCAATCTGTTGTTTGTTTTTTGTACCATTTTTATATGGTTTTGTATCAAGGTACTAATGGCCTTAGTAAATGAGTTGGGAAGTATCTATTTCTTCAACTATGTATCCACAATACCTAGAATAGCTCTGGATACTTAGAAAGCACTCAATAAATATTAGTCACTTTTTAATGCCTTGCAATCAAATAACTGTTTATATGGCTTTTCTAGATTTGTGCTATTGTACAATGAAATTGGTATCAACATAAAGCTTTGATAATTTAATAAATTTACTTATAGTTATACATACCAATAAGAGATAAATTGAAGTGCATGTGTGTCTAGATCCTTTAGCTTTACTAAGTATACATTTATGGATATTTATAATAGAACAAGCTAGTAATAGTTACTTTAGACTGGTGCTTTCCAATAGAGATGGATATAGTATAAGCTATGTCCCTTTTAGCATAAAGATGTGCTCTGAAAAAAAATTCCTCTGCACCAATTCTCAACTTCTCTCTCATTCAGTTTATTTGCACCCCAAGCTAAGGACCATGATTTTTAGTAAAATATTCTTGGATAGTTCGTCTCCTAAAAAAATAAGAAAAAATGCAGAAGACATGTTCAGAGCTAATAAGCAAATGTGACTGCTTTTGTAGGATGTAGTTTTAAAAGAAAGCCAACTATTTTTGGATAAATCTAGATAATAATCTTTCAGGGAATTGTGGGGGAAATAACTAGTTGGTTTATGTTCTATCTAACAGAAGTTTTCCTTTTATAAACACATGTAAGCAGTGGATACTCTCCCAGGGACCATAAACAAACATTGTATAGATAGCTTTTGATAAATCTGACCTGTTTCTGATGGTCAGACTGCAAAGCCTTCCTTTTCTTTAACTTACTTGGTCACCTTTTATCACAAATGTAACCTTTATACTTTGTATGTGTGTGCACTGGGGAATAGACAGCTATGAATATTATTCTCTTTTCAGAGTTTTACTCAATTTTTTTGTTTTCCTTGCCAAGGTTCAGGTTTATCATACCTTTCAAAAGATATTATTTAAGAGTAGAATCAAAAACTTTTAAAGATATAGACTCACTATGTTGTACACCTGAAATTAATATAATGCTATATGTCAATTATATCTCAAAAACTATTCTTTAAATTCCATCATATTATGTCACTTTTAGGATTTAGAGCAGGCCAGTGAAACTTGCAGTTTCAATTTGATTTCACAATTTAAAAATGCATCTCCCTAACACTGCCAACTTTCGCGTTCAGTTGTGCTAGCTATTAAGCTAGTTTTCTTTCCTTTTAACCTATCCTTCTATACAGTGATTTTTATGATATGGGGGCTAGAGCTCCACAAACTACAGTCCTGCCTTGTCAGCTGGCTTCCTGTTAGGCTCTGCCAGGGAGTTAAAGGGAGATTGCGAGGCTGGAAGAGTAAGAAGGAAATTGTTTCTTTCTCACTGATTTTTTAGACTTCCTGTTCCTCTCAATGGCACCCACCCTTGCTTCTTCAGCCAGCAGTGGTGGGTTCTTTTCACTTGCAGCAGTTTGGAGTTTTTCCAATACTTGTACTTGTGACCTTTCAATGACGCTGGCATGGAACCAGACAGCATCCCCTTCTCAAAAATCCAAGTCCCAATCTCTTAGAGCCCCTCTTCTAAGCTCTGAGATATTAGTGTCAGACAAATTTCTTCCCCTGGGAGGTTGGCCTTCAGTTTAGGAAGACCTCTCCTCCAAACTTCAAAGGTTTGGTAATCCCAATCTCTTCCCTTTGTTCTCATAGTTCCAGGGATGATAACTGCTTCCTACAGTTGTTTCCAAAATAATGGCTTAGTTTCTCTTGTATTGTGTTTCAATATTTCAGTAACTCATTAACCATTCTTTAAGCTAAGCTCTCTTTGTTAAAAGAGCTGGTATGGTTTATGTCTCTTGACTGGACTCTTGACTGATACAAGGTCCTTTGGTATCCTCTGCTCCATCTTTTTGAATGTTGCTGAATGTCTCTTTAAGATATAATAAACATCAATAATATTTTTTTTAAAATAGAGAAACTAAAGAACAGAGGGCATGCTTTTCTGATTTCCCACTCATTGGGATTTTAAGCAATCTTTATTGCATTTAGAATATGTAGATTATACCTATTTTAAGATTATGACCTAATATAAACATCTGCTTTGCGATTTATTGCATTTGTTCTAAATTGATAATTATAAATAATGAAACCATCTTCTCACAGTAGATATCTGAATTAAATGGTATTTTATTATTTTACTCTATTTCACAGTGTAATTTTAACTTTTTAGTCCCATTATATTTCTACATACTGAAATATAACTAGTCCACTCTCAAGGAGCAAAGATGTAGGTTAATAGAAAGACAATGGAATATATATGTGTGTGTGTGTACATATATATATATATATATATATCTCTCTCAGATGAATTGCGTTTATAACAAATTAGTTTTAATAAAGAAATAAACTTTGAAATTAGATTTTGCTTTTTATCAGGTCAAACTACATGTGAATAAGTTTTCGAGTGCTGACCCAAAGGACTTAACTAAAGTCAGAAGCATACAGACAAACAACAACAAAAAACTTTTGACACAAGAATTCGTAATCAAATAATTAATGTATTTAACGGAAACCGAAAGCTTATTTCGGACCAGCCAAAATAATAAAACACTGTAGCACAAAATAATGAAAAATAATGAAGTTCAAAAGGCCCAAAACTTCTCTCTACTAGAGAACTAAGTCTTTAGCTCTGTCAAAAACAACTATGTTTCAATAACATTGCTCTGGGTTAATGCATCAGTAGTTTTCAATAAATAAACATCTATGTTCGGAGGATGTCCTCCACTGAGTAATGATAGTTCAACTGCTTATAAAAATATCTCCAGTACATTAAAAAATTAAATAGTTTTAAAAGTTTATTTATGAGTTGTTCTTCACCAATTCTGCTTGAAAGATACTCATGTTTATGAAAACTTACAGCAATATCAAGTTGTAAGCTGAATCAATATATAAATTTCATTTCTCTTTATGATAGTTCATTAAGCATCCATTAGAAAAAGTGAAACTCTGTATAATATTTTAAGACTTTCTTTATAATTGCTAGGGAATAAACATTTATAGTTTATATTAGTCAGATATCTCAAGTATCACAGATATCACAATAACGAACACAACAGATAAAATTATTCCCTAAAGATAATGACTATCAAAGTAATTGCTTTGACAATTCAATTATTGACTAATGGTTAGAATTTAGCATGAGTCAAGAATGCATAAAGTACATTCTCTTTGGAACATGATTTTTCTCCTTCCATACTACATTCCTAATTTTATCTCTTAAGAACATGTTTCAATTAATAGTGTGTCAACAAGACAAAAACAAGAGAATTTCCAAATCAAACTGGAAAATGAGGGAAGTATTTTTCCAGCTCATGTTATAAGAACATCCAATTGAGGTATACATCATTTGAAGATTTTAGAAGACTTGGTTAAGATTATAGGTTTAATAGCTTGACATATTTGAAATATACTGAAAATAGAGGAGCAGACAAAATGGCTCAGGAAGAAAGCATAGTGATGAGTAGAGGGAAAAGCATAAAATTTCAGGTAATACTAATATTTACAAGGTAGGAAGAGAAGGAAAATCAATAAAAGACAATGAAAAGAGGCAGTCAAGCAGGTTTGAGAAGCACCTGAAGAGAGTGGTTAATTACACATAAATTGGTAAGAGAGTAGGAATTGTAAAGTGTTACGCATTATAAGGGGGCAAATTTGCAAGAAAACTAAGAACTGTTCATTTAATAATTTAAAATCTTTCCCAGTAGCCTTTACTAAAATCATGTTATTGATGTTGTGTGCCATGTAGTACAATTTAATAACTTAAGTGGAACAAATCAAAATAAGAACAAATATTTTAGAAAAAGAACATAGATTTGAAACAGGACCAAACGTAGATAATGCAAGAGCACTGCGCTTAACATGACTTAAAATGACTTAAAAGGAGTGCATGTTGAGTGCTTTTCTCAAGACATTTTACTGAAATAAATACATTCCAAATTTGAACTTTGAGACATAGGGAAATCCAGAGTAGAAGGGAATTATCTATAGTCTCAGTACTCTGGAGACTTTTATGCACCCTGTTTGCTGTCTTAACTGCTAGAAGCTGTAGAACGATAAGAACAAAAGATGGAGCCACTCTGAGGGTGATGCTTTATACTTCATATTGTGTAATATCTCAGAGCACAATGATGCTATTTATTGTAAAGTCTCTCTGGCATTTTCATCTTAAAATTGGTTATAGAGACAATGGATAAAGGCATTAAAAGAACTCTGATAATCTCTATTTTTATCTCCCCAAAGAAATGTTAAAAGGATTTGGTAGAAAAACACACCAAAACTAATGTTTGCTAATATGGCTATAAAGCTACATCTGGGATCCAAACCCATAATGAAATTAAACAATTGTATTTGCTGGTTAACCTCATTTTAAATAATACGTTTTCTCCCATAAGGGAGGCATATGTGAAATGTAATCATCTTTTCATTATGAGATTGCAAGTTGTACAGACATACAACCCTAGTGTAAGTATAACAGAGCCCTATATATCAAAGAGAAGTACCTGAAATATTTTTGCTCATGATATTTCCCCCTCTCTTCCTTAATTTCCTTTTAGTAAGAGTAATATAGGATTCTCTTTTTACCAGGCTTTGAAAAGAGCTGCTGATCTATTATGAGTGGTAACTTTAAAAAGAACATCAAATTATTTATCTATTTTACTACTTCCCAGGTTTTAATTTTGAAAACTCTTTCAAATATTACATTTAGGCCTGTTCTACCTTCAAATCTACTTGCTCCTTAGTGGCACTACTGACTCTTGTGAGTATTCCTTTATAGCCTGTATCACACTTGTTACAATTTTTCTTTGTTTTTCACTGCCACTAGACTACGGGCAGCTTGGGCACAAAGGCTGTGAATTATTCATATTTGTATCTTCATTAGCTACCATAGGCCCCAGTATATGTTGAAGAAAAAGTAAATGTAGAAATAAATTGTGGGTTGGGATAGCACTCTAATTTTTAAATAAAATATTGCAAACAACACTTGCTTCTTAACAAAACACAGTTTTAATAAAACATGCAGTTTTCCATACCCTAGGAATGATGAAAAAACAAACACACACAATGTGTTTAGAATTTTCCTTAGAGAAGTACAACTCCATTTAGGTTCTTTTCAGAAAGGTTATCCTTTAGTTGGAAAGACCTTTCTTGTTAATCAACAGTCTGGAAGGCAATGAGGTAGTGGATATTATAATCCACTAGCCAGTCAGATCAACTAAATAAACCTTGCCAATAAACAAGATGATGAGTGTACAAAGAAACAAAGACTGTTGAAGTAGATGGTATTTCAAATTACAGTAAGCCCCCCACAGTAAAATACAGATTATGTGGTACTGGTGAATAATGCCAATGCTCTGTCCTGCCCAAGCTCTCCAAAAGGGGCAGGGTGGGGGAAAGCTAATTTCTTCTTGATGATGGAGTGACAGAAGGAAGTGTTAGCAAATGACTGTCTCATGATCATTTCAGTCTTTCTTAGTTCAGTATAGGGTGCATTTTTTGTTACTTCTTTTCTTTTTTTGTAACAATCAGTCCTTTTCCCAGTTGGCCTAATAAATAGAAACAAATAAATGTAATGTTTTCTCTTTTCCTTTACCATGTAGTCACTGGAAGACTAACTAAAAAATGTATTTTTTTGTTGTTGTTGTTAACATTGCAATACCACTATACCACATTTTGTACAGTTGAATTTTTGGACCTTACTTAAATGAGTTATGGCAGGGTTTCACCATTTTCATAATTTAAAATAAATTCCAATCATGTCGAGGTTATTTCATGGGTAAACTACATTTTAACTTGTAATATGTCTTTGCAAATTACAAAAATTTCATATTATCCTCAATGTCTTAAAAGTAAACAGCACTGTGATTGAAACAACCTTTAACAAATTGAAACTTAAACAAGTATTTCCACCAGAAACAAATGTTAGTCTGATTGAATGTACCCAAATATAATTTTGGTTTACTTAAATAAATATTTTAATTTGAAAATTTTTCCAGGGTACATGTGGTCATACAGAAATTAACATATAACACTGTTCCTCACAATAAAGACTTCTTTTTAATAAATACTATGTTACTGAAAGAATAAGAATTAGAACCTAATTTTATATGGGGATTTAAAAAAATTCATTTCAAGAATATTAAATCCAAATATTAGCATGGAAAGAGTAAATTATACTAACTTTAATTATATCCTTGCAGATAGGCAAACAAACTAATGGCCAATAAATACTATATAGTTGAGGTTTTTTTCTTAAATAAACAAAATAGTTTTTCATTATGTTTTATCACATGTTAGTTTCACATTTAAAATTATTTGGTCTGGGGAAGGCGGGGGGGGCGGTTGGTGGTGGTGGGATGAATTGGGAGATTGGGATTATTTATACACTAATATGTATAAAACAGATAACTAGTAAGAACCTGCTATATAAAAAAGACAAAATAAAATTCCGAAATAAAATAAAATAAAATAATTTGGTCCAAATGTAGCCTGCTACTGTATTTTCAGTCTTTCGAAGACAATACTAATTGTTTAGAGGGATAAAACTGCATTATAACATTTGCCCAAGGGCTGAATGGGCATATATTTAATATGTTTGCAACAAAGCTTAAGTTCTCTTGACAGTCTCAAACGGGTTTCATGTTCATTTTCATTTTTTATGTAAATAAACTTTAAAATAATTTATTATTTTAAAAATCATTTAAATATATCTACAAGTTTGTTTCGAGAGTCAGTTTTACAAATGCAGTTAACACAACAAAAGGAAAGCAAAAAAGGAAAACCTAAGCTAACACTATCTTTTAGTTATATCAATCCCCAAAACTTCCTTCATAAGCAAGACATTCATGTAAAATTAGCTACTGACCAAGCAGAAGCTTATGCAGAGAACATAGCTTTTGTGTATTTAGAAGAATACTAATTTTGACTGGATTTGGAATGTTTTTCTAGGCAATCATCACAGTTAAGCATATTAAACTCTCTTTTTTTGTCAGAGTTAATTCATATTTCACTTCCAAAAGCATCTTTATAGTTAAATACAACTTTGTGAAAGCCAACGGTTATTGCTTAGTCATTCATTTTTATAGAGAAAATGTTGTACTTCGACAACACTGCACTATTTAAATCAGCTGTACTCCTTGTTAATCAAGGGAGAGATTTTCCATCATAACATGAAAAAACTCAGATTCAGTGATTTGGAAACATCTTGATCTCTATCTTCCAAACCTGAAATATCTTCTTCAGTTTACTCCTTCTCTTGCTCTGCATCACCGCACTAGAAATTTTTTCTAATCTCCTTTCTGTATCCTCTTCATCACGCCAACGTTTAAATTTTGGATTAACTCTAAGTGTTGCTTCTTTTTTGACTTTCTTGTCTTATCTTAACCCTCACTCCTGTCCAACCATATAACTGTAAAAATGTCTAGATTTACATTTCCACCCCCAATCTCCCGACTAATCTCATACATTTAAATCTACAATTGACATTTGCATGAGATGTTGAATACACAGCTCAAACTTAATATGCTCCAAACAAAATTTTTCATTTCTCCAATCTCCAAATGTACTCCTAAAAGAAAAAAAAATTTCACTCTTCATGCATTTAGTTTGGTAAAAATACCTAATCTAGGGACCTTCCTGTTAACTACTTTTCTCACTGCACACTTCTAATCCATCAGGAAATTATATCAGCCCTACCTTTAAAATATATCCAGAATCTGACCTCTTTCTACACTCTCTAGTGTTACCACCCTTGTGACAGATGTGTAAATCCACTTCCCAGATCCCAATTCAAGGCAGGACTCTGCCTAAGGGCAAAGAGAACAGTCAGCAGACAGCCTCTACCTGTCAGCAACTTCCTCAGGATCTGTCTCAGTTGCAAGGAGCCACCCCCTGAGGACACTCCCTTCCCAGGGCAGCTCACATCTTTTTCAGGTGGCTGAGCAAGTGGGAGGTATAAAGCTTAAGGGTCTGGCCTTATTGTCTCTGATGCATACACTCCAGAACGTTATTACTTAGATTCTATATAGAATAATGAATAATGAAATGTACAGTGCTCACTGACATGTTCTTTGAGTTATCCAAATTTTAATGGTATCTATGACTCTGTATTTTATAGATTCCTGAGAGTTTCATCCACCAATAAGTAAGGATATAGCAAGATGCTAATGTATTCAGTGATGTTTTAAATTCTACTACTTGAAAAATCACCTTAGTCATCACCACTAAAAGAAATATCACTGCTACCACCATCCCTAGAAGACTAATTTTGTGGCAATTTTAAAAGATGCATTAGTACAAAGCAATAGAAAGATGTGTGATTTTCTGTAAAATGATTATTAGTTTGAAAAATAATTATCCCAAGTACCTTCATTTGCATTACTAATTTGAGGTTGTTCTTAAAATTATAAAACATTTGGATCATCTCATATTTGTTCAGTAAATTTTCTTTCAAAATATTATAACTAAAAATCTCACTTCTGAGGACAAATTGAGTAGTTAAACATTTTCATAGTATTTAAAAGTCTAAGACTTTTATTCTCTGCAGCTATTTCCTTTAATAGCTGACATGCTTCCATAGCTACAATGTCACGCCAGAGGGGAAAACTAACTACACCTAAAATAGGAGAACATGAAAAAAAAAAGTGCTTGAGGTATAACCATTTTCTAAATTTGGGTTTAAACAGTTAAAATGAACAGATTAAAAACAAGAACAGAAGTATAATCACGTGTAAAAAATACTCCTTAGATATCTCAACTTCGTGTTGTTTTCATTATTAATACTTTCCACTTATAATTGTGGGAAAATATAAATGATTTTAAAAAAACATGTTATCAAGTAAATATTTATCCTATTGTTTCAGTCAGTTGATCAGATGAGCAATATACAGCTATAATTGTACTTTCTCCAATAATCAAAATATTTAAAAAATCAATGCTCTTATAGTAATCTGCTCTGTGAGGCATTGTTTTATAGATTATACATACCAGGTTTTTTTCCTGCAAATAATTTTTAAGCCTACTTAATAACATTTTTGCCCCTTGAGTTTAATATGATTGCTGGAACCTGGCAGGAAGTAACTGAAAAATGAAGATGACTACTCTAAGTTTATTTTTATGTTTTTTTTTTAATCCTAAGATTTTGATTAGCTCATTCACAATTACAGCAAGTCATGTGAAGTCATTCTTTATACTAGAAAGCTATTCTTCCCTAGGGAAAAAAACCCTGCAAGTATACCCCAAAAGGAAGACCCTGAATAAGGAATTCAGAGGCCATAGACTGCAGAGTATCAAAAGTTTTATTTAGGGACAGGATCTTTCTGTAATGGCTAAGGGATCAGCTCTTAGCTCTCACCCTTAAATAAGAGAGAACATTCTTTCTGTCTTCTCTCCTTCCTAGTCTACACCCCAGACTGATGGGTTCCCTCTGCAGGTGATTCCCTCTCCCAGGGGAAAAATTAAGTTCAACATATGTACCTCCAGTGGTGTCACAGTAACATATTGGCCTTACCATAAAACTTTAAATTGCTTATTTCTATTCTGAGCTTAGCTGTTCAGATGTTTGGTTTCCAGAAAAGCAGTTTTCCTTATTAATGACTTCAGTTTCTTTTGTTAACTAGATACTCTGTCATTTATAAAATTGTATCTTGGAAACTACTACAGTGAGAGAATAGTTTACTTTCTGTATATACAAGACATAAATCAGAACTAATGATTGTTTTAAACCACTTAAGGATATGTATCACAAAAGGAAGAAAAAATGCCCACTTTCAAATGTTATACAGTTAAAAAATGTACTCTTTGCTTTCACTGGGGTGGTAGAAAAGCAGAGTTTTAAAACAATACAGATTAAATCCAATCAACATATGACATCATTGATGAAGTCACTTAAAGGTGGTAAATATACACAAAATATGCAATTTACCTAAGCAGTACTGTGGAGCTGGTAATATTCATATCGCGGCTCCTCTCCTTCACTCCACCCCATTTTACTGACACTGAATTTAGGAACTGAATATGCCTTAGTATTTTTGACATAATATTTCCAGATGATGAAACATCATCCCAGTGATGTAATTTTCCAAATTATTTTCTAGATAATTAAAAAATCTGGATTAAAATTCAGATTTCCCAGCTCTATTTTCAGCGCTCTCATTCCACATGACCAAGCTGAGGCCACCCTACACAGAGGCCAAACCTTCCTTGCATGCCTACCCTCACGTTTGCTCTCAGATGGGTAGAGTTCAGTACACCCTTGTGTGCTAACCACCAGAAATTTTTCTTCTGTATCAAGTTCACTTTGCACCTCAGCTTCGTGTAGTCTCATACTCAGGCAATATTTCAGTCCCTCTGTTTCATTTTTGATCATCAGTCCTGAATTCGTATATTTAAGAAACATTTCTTTAAACCCTTAAGTAGCACACCACAAAATCTCCAGTTCCCTGTGAACCTTTTCCCAGGAAAATTTGCTAGATGCCACCTTCTTGTCCTCTTACTTATGATGTCTCAGCAAACAGTGCTTTTCCCCACAAACATTGACTCTTTCAACCTATTCTTTTCTTCCTCAAGTCGCATCACCTAGAAGTCAATTTCACTTTCTCCTTTGTCTCCAACTATAGCTGAAGGCAGATTCCAAGGTTGTATCTGTGGAAATTCAGAATCTCAGCCTCACTTGGAGGGAGGTGGGGCAATTTCAATACCTTTAGAAGGTAACTGGATAAAAGGAAATCATGTTAACATGCTAATTGTAGTCAAAATGTGCTAACAGAAGACAAATTTGCTCTACCCTCTTTCTCCCCCTTCTTCAATCCTCACAACTTGCAATTTTGCAGGGTTGCTGCTGTTGTTGAAAAAAAAAATCTAAACTTGATTATTTGCAGCTCTGAAGGAAGGTGGGCTGGACTGAAGAGGGCTCATTGAGCTCTTAAAGCTATCTATAAAACCTCAAAACAGAGGGCTAAAGAGTCAACAATTTACTCTTGTAGTAGAATCTGGCCTATTTTAAAATAATATTTTCTTTGATTATCTCTTGTCTTGGTGATTACATGCATTCACTAGGAATCACAATTTCTAACTCATGTGACAAATTTGCAGATACTTTACAAAGTAAGCCCCAGAAATATCATGCAGAGATATGTACGAAATACCCCACAAATGAAAAGTAAACAGTGGTTGCTGAACAATAGAGTAAATGGAACTTAAAGTTGCTGAGCACCCGAGTTCTTTATGTGAAAAAAACAACATTTTAAAAATTATCTCTTACCTGTGAAATTTTCTAGAAACTTAATTCATAGAAAATATACAATCTCTATATGGGAGTAACTGACCCACCCCAATCTAATGCAAAGCAATTTTTTTTCAACCCATGTTTATTATTTTGGTTAAAATAAGTTTATAAATTTAGTTATTTTATTATTCAAAGAATAAAAACAATTACTAATACATCTATTAATCAATTTAGAAGACACAATATAGTTCTTTTGCAAGTAGAATTAGATTTATTTTTAAACATGTGAAAGTGTCAACTAGAGATGTCCGAACTATTTAAATTATCCCAACTACCCACTAGTTTTCATTTATCAGGATGTCAGGTTTTTGTGTTAGGTTCTGAAATTGGAGCATGACGTAAGTGTTCTTTGTCAGACCCCTTAACATATAGCCTGTTCTACTTCACAGAGTGCTTACTTTTTAGAATGCCAAGAAAGGTACTGAAGATATCCTACAGTGTATTACATGTTAATATTATGGCTAAAACTGGTAGTTACATCTAGTTCTCTTCTGTAGTTTCTTGGCTGAAACTTGAATGTAGAAGACTGTATTGTCTCATATAGCACTTTAAGAGATTTTTTGTTTCTGGCCTGTTTGTTGCATTTGGAAAGGTTTTATTCTTCCAGCATATTTAAGATTCATGTGTAATTTCTTTCTCTCTCTTTTTTTTTTGTTACCAATACTTTTATCTAATGATTTGATTGTTTATAGTTGGTAATTTTATAAAACTACTGTTGTGTTCTTTATTTACTGGTTTAAAACACACTGTGTGGGTGGGCAAAACAATACGGCAGAGCTGCCACCATGCCAGCTGGCCACCTCAGTGTCTCACGGTGGGTGTCCAGCTTCGTTCAATTGCCATATGACATGAAACAGGGCTTTGACCCTTGCAGCACTTCTGCTTGTAAAAGTGAGCTAGGCTATAAAAATCACGATGATTTCATCAACAGTGGGTCCTCCAATGATACGTTCCATGCTTTTGGTTATTTACTGTACATGGTCAGCAGAGCAATGCCTTGTCAAATTTAGCAGTTTGAAAAATATTTTAAAGGACTGGGAGTCGATCATGGTTGCTAAAGGTTTTTTTAGACACTAAAGCCAGAAAGTTATTATTAATGATCACATTTTGTAATACATACTATACTAATTTGATATTGGCCTCCTTTAGATTCAATATGTTGCCATTCCTCATTGTGTGGAATTTTATATCTAAGCTCATTTCAGAGTCTATAGTTGTTAGAATATACAGTGCCAGGATAAAATTTCATTGTCTGGATTTTGGTTTTATTCTTCCTTGACTATTTGAACCATATTTCTAAGCAAAGCCAATTCAAATTATGCATCTTGAGTGCTGAGCTCCTTTAAAGACAAATGCATCAGTGGAATTATGTTAATAATCAGAGTACTGAAGTGCTAGGGACGGATTTTTCTCTTTGGTTTTTATGGAATTACATGTGCAAACTCAGAAAAAAGCAGCACAAGAATGTGATGATACTAGCTTATTCGACAGAGTTTAGTAAACTTTTGGTTTGTCCCACCAAGACAAAGGAGATATCCTAATGACCTTCTGGAAAGAAAGGTTATTAAAGGAGATGCACAATGTTTCTGTAAATTAGCAGAGAGAAAAATCACTATGCCACAAACACAAAACTCTGTTTAGAAAACTCTGTTTAAAACATGACTCTGATTTCGATGTTAGAAGAGTGTGCTGAGAAAAGGACACACAAATGCACAGACTTAATAGTATATATGGTTACAGAACATTCAACCAAATCTCCACCAGAGGGGAGAATAATAAGATGGCTTTCAATGTCCCTTTGAGTGTTGAGCACCTATGAGTCTGAGATTTGATGAAATTTTCCACATTTTGATAACAGGGTTAAGAATTTTCCAGTCTGTTTGTACTATATTATTTAATTTTCTAAAAGAGCGACCAGGATACAGTAAAACTAGAAAAATAGAAGTCTGTTGATTCTTCCATGGTAGGATACTGATATATTTCTATTTTTTTTTTCCCAGGACACAAATTTTCTCATTACACCCTGAAGACTTAAGTCAATGAAATCTCCACATTTGGTTCACAAATAGTCAATTTTCAGGAAGCTCCTTTACTTGAGTACCTCTATTACTTATCCCAATCATTCCAGACTTAAAGGACCAGTTAGATTTCAAAAATACATCAAGTAAATAAATAAAGGATAACAGGTTTTTGTTGTGTCAAGTAACACTAGTAAGTCTACCATATACTCAACTTGATACAGTTTTTTTTAAATTGAGGTATAATTAACATATAACATTATATTAAGTGCAGGTGTAAACATACTATAAAAAGTCTAGTTCATATCTGTCACGATACATAGTTCCAGATTTTTTTCCCTTGTAATGAGAACTTTGAAGATCTCCTCTCCTAAGAACTTTCAGATACATAATCCAGTACTATTAACTGCAGTAACCATGCTGTACATTACTTCCCTACGACTTACTTATTTTATAACTGGAAATTTGTACCTTTAACTCCTTTAACCCATTTAGCCCAATCCCCACTCTCCCGCCTCTGGCAACTACTAATCTGTTCTCTGTATCTATGAGATACATAGCTTTGGGGTTTTTTTTTTGTTTTGCTTTAATTCCTGTCCACTAATATAGGCATACCTTGCAGATATTGCAGGTTCAGTTCCAGATTACCACAATTAAAAGAGTCACGCAGGGCTTCCCGGGTGGCGCTGTGGTTGAGAGTCCGCCTGCCGATGTAGGGGACACGGGTTCGTGCCCCGGTCCGGGAAGATCCCACATGCCGCGGAGTGGCTGGACCCGCGAGCCATGGCCGCTGAGCCTGCGCGTCCAGAGCCTGTGTTCTGCAACGGGAGAGGCCACAACAGTGAGAGGCCTGCGTGCCGCAAAAAAAAAAAAAAAAAAAAAAAAAAAGAGTCACACAAATGTTTTTGTTTCCCAGTGCATATAAAAGTTATGTTTATACTATGCTGTACACTATACTGAGTGTGCAATAGCATTATGTCTAAAAATGTACATACCTTAATTTTTAAGTACCTTATTGCTAAAAAATGCTAAGCATATCTGAGCCTTCAACAAGTCCTAATCGTTTTGCTTGTGGAGGGCCTTGCCCCCATGTTGATGGCTGCTGATTGATCAGAGTGGTGGTTGCTGAAGGAATGACTGTGGCAATTTTTAAAAAATAGGACAACAGTGAAGTCTGACACATCAATTGACTCTCCTTTGCATGCAATGCTTGTTTGATAGCATTTTACCCACAGTAGAACTTCTTTCTAAATTGGAGTCAATCCTCTCAAAACATGACAATGCTTTATCAGCTAAGTTTACATAATATTCTAAATCATTTGTTGTCATTTCAACAATCTTCACAGCATCTTCAACAGAAGTAGATTCCATCTCAAGAAACTGGTTTCTTTGCTCATCCATAAGAAGCAACTCGTCATGAGATTGCAGCAATTCAGTCACATCTTGTCTCCACTTCTAATTTTAGTTCTCTAGTTATTCTCATCACAGCTGAAGTTACTTCCTCCAGTGAAGTCTTGAACCCCTCAAGGTGATCCATGGATGAGGTTTGGATTGAAATTCTTCCAAACTCCTGTTAATGTTGACATTTTGACCTTGTCCCATGAATCGCAAATGTTCTTAGTGGCATCTATAATGGTGAATCCTTTCCAGAAGGTTTTCAATTGACTTTGCCTAGATTCATCAGAGGAATCACTATCTATGGCAGCTATAGCCTCATGAAATATATTTCTTAAATAATAAGACCTGAGAATCTAAATGACTCCTTGATTCATGGGCTGCAGAATGGATGTTCTGTTAGCAGGCATAAAAACAACATTAATACTGTACATCTCCATCAGAGCTCTTGGGTGACCATGTGCATTGTCAATGAGCAGTAATATTTTGAAAGGAACCTTTTTTGTCTGAGCAGTAGGTCCTAACAGTAGGCTTTAAATATTCAGTAAACCATGCTAAAAACAGATGTGCTGTCATCCAGGCTTCCTTGTTCCATTTATAGAGCATGTGCAGAGAAGAATTAGCAGATTTAGCATATTTAAGAGTAAATTAGTAGATTTTGGATATCAGTAATGGTAAATGACCACTGGCTTCAACTTAAAGTCACCAGTTGCATTAGCCTCTAATAAAAGAGTCATCCTGTCCTTTGACTCTTTGAAGCCAGGCATTGACTTCTCCTCTCTAGCTATGAAAGTCCTGGATGGCATCTTTTTCCAATATGAGGCTATTTCATCTATCTTGAAATCTGCCATTTACTGTAGCTACATTCATTAACTGTCTTGGCTAGATCTTCTAGATAACTTGCTGCAGCTTCTGCATCAGCACTTGCTGCTTCACCTTGCACTTCGATGTTATGGAGACAGCTTCTTTACTTAAACTTCATGAACTAACCTCTGCTAGCTTCAAACTTTTCTTCTGCAGTTTCTTCACCTCTCTCAGCCTTCATAGAATTGAAGAGAGTTATGGCCTTGCTCTGGATTAGCCTTTGGCTTAAGGGAAATTTGTGGCTGGTTTGATCTTCTATCCAGACCATTAAAAACTTTATATCAACAATAAGTCTGTTTTGCTTTCTTATTTGTGTATTCACTGGAGTAGCACTTTTAATTTCCTTGAAGAACTTTGCCTTTGCATTTACAATGTGGGTGTTTGGCACAAGAGGCATAGATAGCTTTCAGTCTGTCTCACCTTTCGACATGCTTTTCTCACTAAGCTTAATCATTTCTAGCTTTTCATTTAAAGTGAGAGACATGCAACTCTTCCTTTCACTTGAACATTTAAAGGTCATTGTAGGGTTATTCACTAGTCTAATTTCAATGCTGTTGTGTTTTAGGGAGGCCGAAGGAGAGGAGAGAGATGGGAGAATGGCCAGTAGGTGGAACAGTCAGAACACACTCATTTATAAATCAAGTTCACTATCTTGTATGGGTGTGGTCCATGGTGTCCCAAAACAATTACAACTGTAACATCAAAGATCACCGATCACCGATCACTATAATAAATAATAATGAAAAAATTTGAAATATTGCAAGAATCATCAAAATGTGACACAGAGACACAAAGTGAGCAAATGCCTTTGAAAAAATGATGCCAAATAGACTGTTTGACAGAGGGTTACCACAAACCTTCAATTAGTAAACAACACGATATCTGCAAAGCACACTAAAGCAAAGTGCAATGAAACAAGGTATACATGTATAAAGAACACAAAGGGAAGTCAGTAGAGTTTGCTTATGTTTTAT
Source organism: Pseudorca crassidens (assembly GCF_039906515.1). Lineage (NCBI taxonomy): Eukaryota > Metazoa > Chordata > Mammalia > Artiodactyla > Delphinidae > Pseudorca > Pseudorca crassidens. The sequence continues at coordinate 15,925,808 of NC_090299.1, forward strand.
TTCCTTAACAAATTACAGTTTACTTATATAGGTTCAGGGTAAACCACTCATATTTTTGTATTTCTCAAGTGAAACTTAGAAATGAGTATATTTAAAATTTCCAATGCAATTATCTCTAAGTCCTTACTTGTTTAACCCCACTGTGAATGTTCTGTATGTATTCCAGTCTTGTCCCCTTCAGAGCTCTGTCAAGATTGATACACCACCTGGTTATGCTACCCTAAGACTAGATAACCCTGGAATATGCTGACCCAAGCAGGTTGGCAAATATTCTGAATATCCTGTAGCTAAGCTTTATAAACAGAGGTTGTGGTACCCTAGAGATAGGCTTAGGGGATGTGACACCAATGCATAAAATAGTCCACATCTTCTTAAATCATCACTGTTATTCTCAGATTAGGGCAATCTTTTTTCATTAAATAAATGTTTCCATATCTTGGCTTTAAAACATCATTATATTTATCTTTGCAGATTCTGCTGTATTACTGATAAAAGAAATATAAAGACTCAAAGCCACAATGAGATTAAGAGTTTACTAATATTGAATCAGGGAAAACCTGATTCTACACAGATGAATTATGCTGCAGAGAATGAGAATTTCAGGTTAACATCAAACAATAATTCAGGAAGTTTGTTTAAAACATTTGCTTCTGTATAGATATAGATGGGGAAAAGGAGTCCGTGTAAAGATGATCTCAGACCAAAAGCAAGGATGGGGCCCATAAAGGCAAAAGACATAATGTTTTACAGGGGAAAATGATTAGTCAAATTAAATAAGTTTCTGTTATATTCAGAATTTGTGATTGTAGCATTGCTCGGTGTGACATTGTTGAACAAATGGGTAAAATCTTGCAGCTGAATTGCTACTTGGAGAAAAAGAACAGTAGGGGGAAAACAAACAAACAAACAAACCCCACAACTAAACCAAAACAAAGAAAAAAAGTTATAAAATGAAGTTTAAAGAAAGTGCCAACTGCATTGATCTTTTAGATTACTGAATAGGCTAGGAATGATCCCTTCCCTGAAAACATTCTTGCTATTACTAGAGCGGTGTATATCGCTAAGAAAGTAGAATGGCGAATTGCTTAGAAAAAAATTCTTGATTGATTATTTTAAATTGGGAAACATTCATTCTGCTCTAGATTTAGGACTAGTCCAGAATATTTGAAGCACACTGACTAATAAAATCAGCATCACCACTACTGGTAATATTAGGAGATGAAAGCATGATGAGAAACCTATATACAGTTGACCCTAGAATAACATGGATTGGAACTGCATGGGTCCACTTACATGCAGACTTTTTTCAATAGTAAATACTATGGTAGTACATGATCCAATCCATGGTTGGTTGAATCTGAGGATGCAGAACTTCAGATATGGAGAAATTTCAGATATGAAGGGCCAGTTATAACTTATACATAGATTTTTGACTGTGCACTGTTCAAGGGTTAAATGTAGTCACAAAGTATTGATATCTCCTCTCAATATACTAATTGAGTACAAAGAAAATACAGTAACTTTATAGTAGAGAAATCTTGCAGCAACTTTATGGTGGAGAAATCTTGTAGATACCATCAGCACCAAGTGATCATTTTATTATAATTAGTAATGGGACAAATCAACATCATGTTTTCTATAAGATTTACTGAGAAGAATACAAAAATCACTTCTGTGATACTCCATCAAAATACAAAATATGAATATACCCATGAGGAAATACAAGACAAAACTAAACTGAGAGACACTCTATATTCCTCATAAGAGTCAAGGTCATGAAAGACAAAATAAAGACCTGTTCCAAATTAAAGGAGATTTAACAGCATCACAGTTAAATGCAACATGTGATTGGATTGAATCCTTGATCAGGTAAAGGACATTAGTGGAGAAATTGTCAAAATTTGAATAAAATCTACAGATTTTATTTTTAGGGAATAGTTTTAGGTAATTATTTTTAGGTAATTTTATTATGTCAGTGGTATCTTTCTGAGTTTTATAATTGTACTTTGGTTATGCAAGAGAGTCCTTGTTTCTAGGAAATTATTTAGGAGCAGAAGGAGTCATGTCTGTCATTTATTTTGAAATGGTTCAGAAAGTTTCAGGGACTGTATGTTTTTTATGTGGTAAATTGTTCACATTTGGAGAATCTCTGTGTAAAGTATAAGCAGGGATTCTTTGAACTATTTTGCAATGTATATATAAGCCTATTATTTCTAGATGAAATGTTAAGAAAATTAAATTCATGATAATCAAAAGTTGCCAGTCACTTCTGAATGATTCATACTTTCATATTTGCTATAATCATAGTAGTTTTGCCCAGACTTAGCTCATTTGCTCTTAAGAAATCCTGACTAATGTTTTTGTCAGTCACACCTCACATAGTTTGGTCAGTCATGGTTCACATGTTTTTGCTTTTGCTTCTATAAAATCTCATTCTGGCTATTGATTTTATTAGAAATTCCTTAGGTGCAAAATAGTTTGACCTTATCCAGAAGAACATGTTTACCAAACATTTTCTGAGCCCCTTCATCTGGAAGCACTGAAAGTGTCTACTGAGGCAAAAGTGAAGAGAGGGGTACAGACAGGTATGTGGATAACATATCTTCTTAGGGAAAATAAAGTTCTAAGGTAAAATTGTCTCAACTAACAAAATTTCAAATGCTTCACATAAGTGTCTCTGAAAAGGCAAATTATTTGTAAAAGATATGCTGGGACACCCATGTTTATATTATTGGACCCATCCTTTTGGCCATAACAAATTAGATCAGAGTATACAGTTAACCCTAACAGAGTGAACAAATTGGCTGGCTCAGCAGCAGTCTGATCTTTAAAAAAATAAATAAATAAATAAATAAATAAACTCAGAAACATATATAGTGGTAGGCTCTGGAGCTGAAATTTCATTGAGAGTCAAGGCTTGAAATAGCACCACAATAAACCTAAGTAAAGTTAAGGAAAAACACAGACCATGCGTCAGTAGAGACATCACATCCCCAGATTGAAGACTCAAGTATTGATAGAAAATGGATTGTGTTTCTTTCTGGAACAGATACAGACAGTCGCCACCTCACATCTTGACATATTAAATCCTCCAAAAGTCATACATGTGACTTTTCCTGTGAATATCCCATTGTCTTTTCAATCAGTAAATTCCATGTTTGGGCTGGTCTTAGTTTCCGTTCCTTGAAACAACAGACATTTAAGTAATTTTTTCTATTCCTAATGCTCAAAGCTAATTCCTGAAGCAGTGACCAAATAACAGATAGCAGATTTTTAAAAAATAAATAAAACAAAACCAAAAAATGATCAGCAATCCATAATACTCTTAAATGTAATACATTTGCATAACTTTAGGTAGAGAGACTATAAAAGTAAGGGTTAGACTATTTGGATTATGGTTCTGATTCTGTCACTTGTTAGCTAAATTGCTTTGAGTAATCATTCTTTTAAACATATGGACACTAATCTCTTTGTTTTCTATAAGTTGAGAAAACTCCTGTCCATATTACTGAGCTAGGAGAATAGAATTATATAATAAAGTTGACAATGTTTTTAATTACCTGTCACTTTCTAAAGCTTGTATAATTGTTAATGCTAGTCAAATTTTATATGGGGCTGAAAGTTAACTTTGGGAAAAATTCTCTGTTACATTTGTATTAAGATTAAAAAATTGAAGTCTCATTAGAGCGAAGGGGGAAGAGTCACACAGACTATAATAAGGGCAAAAAAACCCCAAGTATAATATAGTCCTCAGTTCCTTTTTCCCTGCAATATTTATGGAGTTGTCCAAATGCCAAATTCTACTTTCTCTGAAATATCACAGCATTTTATTTTTATTATTGTTCCTTCCTCATCTTTGACCTTTCCATAAATATTTATAGAATTTTTAAAAGTAAGTGAACAATAAATTTTCTTCCAAATTCTGGCAACCTAGAAATCATTAATAGTATAGCTTTGATGATTAGCTTCGGAATCTCAGTTTTAATCATGATTCTGCAACTTAACTGTCTGTATGAAATTGGGAAGTCACCCAGTTGAAGTAAGCCACATGTGAGTTTTGTAAAGATTAAATGAGATGGTTAATGTGATAGTGCTCTCTGATTTAGATTTGTAATTAAATCATATTTCTTTGGCTTAATTTTGAGAAATACTAACAGTGTTTATAGATATTACCACAGTGTCTAGTACATAATTGATTGTGTTATTTAAGATTATTTTTTAGGGACTTCCCTGGTGGCGCGGTGGTTTAGAATCCACCTGCCAATGCAGGGGACATGGGTTTGATCCCTGGCCCAGGAAGATCCCACATGCCGTAGAGCAACTAAGCCCATGTGCCACAACTACTGAGCCTGCACTCTATAGCCCACGAGCCACAACTACTGAGCCCCGGTGCTGCAACTACTGAGCCCGTGTGCTGCAACTACTGAAGCCCGTGAACCTAGAGCCCATGCTCCACAATAAGAGAAGCCAACGCAATGCGAAGCCCATGCACCACAGCTAAGAGTAGCCCCCGCTCGCCACAACTAGAGAGAGCCTGCATACAGGAACGAAGACCCAATGCAGCCAAAAAATAAATTAAAAAAAAATTTTTTTTAATTATTTTTTATAAGTGACATAAATTCAGCTTTAATCAGGCACACAAAAAAGGAAGATTCATATGTATATATGATATGCAACTGGCAGAAGTTGTGCTCTATACATCACCATTTTGCCCATAGAAGGACACTGAGAACCTTTCCTTAGATCTATGATTTGAAACCTAGGAAGGTCTATGATTGGCCAGGTTTTGGCTGAAGCTTAATCCTGGGTCCATCATTTTTGGACTCAGAAAGATGGATTTAGGATTCAGAAAGAAAGGCAGATGGTCCCAGAAAAAAAAAGAGTGGGGGTGGTTTCTGTGAAAACAATAGATGGCCACTTAGGAATGATATCCAAAGTATTTAACAGCTGTTACGTCATGGCCTTCAGTCGATCAGAACAGAGGCAAGCTGGAACTGCTGGAGCTAGGGAGACTCACTATTGGACAGACATATTACATGCAGGCTGGCTCCCTCCTGTCCTTAAAATATTAAAATTTCAACTTCCCACTGAGTCCTATTATCTCCAGAGTAACATACATTGAATATATTTAACTTAATCTTTTAAAAAATTATTATTACATATCTATCCCAACCAGAGTGTAACTTCCACGGGGGCAAAGATTTGGTTCTATACTACTGTATTTCTACAGTCTAGAAAAATACCAACAATCAACATTTATTAAGTGAATGAATGTTTAGAATATTACTGACTCTATTTTCCCTTATTACTTTTGGAGTCCCATAAGAAAGTGACATTGTACAGATGGCTTCATTCATAAAGCTCATTCATGGAAAATGCCTAAATTCCATGGAAAGCTGAAAATAAAGATATTATATACTAAGTAATTTAGTTCCATGTAGAGATATTTGTAAATTAAACAAACACATTTTTAAATGGGCTCACATTTGGACTTTAATTACATAGATACGTTTATTTTTCAAATTGCTCTTTTGTCAGAATGGAGAATTCTAACTTATTAAATGGGAATCTCCATTGTAATAAAAGCAAAAACACATTCAGGCTTGTGTTTTGGATCTGTAACGAAAGTTATCACGGTGGTAACCCCTGGAGCAGAATTGAGTATATTTGCAAAGCAGATATCTGTAGTTCCTAGGAAAGAATGACCACTGGGGAAGCAGCAAGAAATAAGGCACAGAGACAGAGCTATAGTTCTTTGAGTATATTTTCCCCCACCTCTGCCTTCTCATTTCTCAGAGCTTGATGCAGTGACCAATGGGTGCTAGCTTGTTCCAGTTTCCAAGCCAACATAACATATGACAGGGAAAAGAATAATACTAGTAGTCTTCACATACTTTTAGCTCCAATATCTCTGATTGTGGGGAGTTTAAGATAGTATTAAGATAGGTGGAGAAGTTTAAAATAATCTTTTCTTGGTTTGTTTTTAGATCAATGATTTTCTGTGTGTTGGGGGATGTCGTGAAATTTTTCAGGTTTCTGTCCCCTCCTGGAGCGTCCAGCCAGACCCATAACCCATGTCTAGTATAGAGTGATATACTCTTGGTTTCTGTGTAAATGTCAAGACATAGGAATCCTTATTATAACTCTTTTCACAATAAGGTATGAAGTCCGCCTATCAGATTAGTCTCTTCTTAAGTACTACCCCCTTTAACTCATGTCTATTAGCAACTAATATGCCCAGCTTCCAGAACTAAAGCCCTGATCTCAAGCCCAGCCATTATGTATGCGCCCCTAACATACTGATAGTTCTTTCTTAGGCATGGACATCAGCTGCATTAAAAACAACAACAACAAAAGAAAACAAAATCTGAATGTGAATCTTTTGTACACATTGCTATTGCGTCTTCAATGTGAACCTATATTATCCTATTCTTAATCTGCCTTGCGTGGCTACTGAGGGATTTAGAACCTTCCCAAATGCCACATCTAAGGATAGCAGCATAAACTGAAGTTTAAAGAAGTTATTGAATTTAACCCAAGGGGCAATTGCTAAGTCTGCCACCATTTAAAACAGCAGAAAGGCAAAGATCCCCAGGTATAAACTTAATAAGAAAATTATAAAATGCTACCAATGGAACAAGAATTCTGAATAAATTGAAAGATAAATGCCTTTGTTGGAATAAAGGACTTAGAATTGTACAGATGACAATTCTTCTTAAGTTATTTTATAGCTTAATGAGATATCATTAAAATTATTCATACAGATTTTTTTAGAATAAGAGATGTTTCTAGCATTAATTTGGAAAATGTGTAAGAATAACCAGAAAAATTCTGGAAAGTAGTTATGAGGGGAAGAATAAAAGGTAAAGAAGAGATAATATATTCTATCTTATGTAAATACTATAAAGCTAAAGCAATTAAAGTTGTTTGCTCCTGGTGCAGAGGTAGAAAGAGTAATAAAACATAGACCAGAAACAGACACATATATATGGGTAAAAAGAAAATATAATAAGAAGAATACTTCAAAAGAGCACAGAAATGGTATAGGGACAATTGTATAATCATAGGAAATAAATACACTTGGCTAGCTGACTTAAACAAAAGAACTTCTAGAAAAATAAAAATTTAAATGTAAGTAAAGAAAGAATAAAAGGAAATATCAAAGACTTACATTTCATATAATGATAGCAAAGAAATCCTTCCTAGGGATGGTACCCAGACATTCATAACAGAAAAGACTGATAAATGTTTTTGAATAAATATTTTAAAATTCTCCATAGAAGATATTTTTATACATTAAAAAATAAAAGACCAACTTAAAAATATTAAAGATACATGTTTGATGAGGACTATCAGTAAAATACACTTAAAATATAAAGAATTTGAAAAAAAAGAAAATATATATAGACAAAGAATATAAAATGGGCAAAAGGCATCAATAAAGACTTCCCCAACAGGAAATAGACATATTGGCTTTTAAATTCATGAAACAAAAATGAGCACCCTTAGGAAATTTGAAAGAATAGCAAATTAAAAATACAGTGAGAAAAAATTCCATATCAATTTGTAATGTTGTATCTTTAGGAGTGGGGAAACAGACATTCTTAAATGTATTTTTTTTAGTACACTATCTTTAGCAGGCATTTTGACAATATCAAACTAGCAAGGCATATATTTTTTGAACAAGAAATTTTAATTGTAAAATATTTTTATAGAAGTACTCATATGTATACACATATACATATATGTGAGTAAAGGATTCATTGTGGCAATGTTTGATTTCAAAAGTGTGGGAGCAACCAAACTTAATATCAACTGGAGACCTTGTATTTTAAAATAGGGATGTAATATCTATTAAGAGTTACAGAATACACTACTGAAATACATGTTAAGATATATTGTTAAGTAAAAAAAAAGTGAGGTTAGGAACCATGATTTGCCTTTTATGTAAAGAAATAAAAGTGATATTTACTTATATGATTATATATGGTCAAACTATGATTATATATGGTCAGACTATCACTGGGAATATGAATTAATAAGAACATGGACCAGAGTGTATTGATAGAAAGAATGTACTTTTCATTATAAACAATTTTATAATTTTTGACTTTGTGTTTAAGAAAGCATGAGCATAAATATATATATATATCTGAATAAATAAATGTTTTAAAATATATTTTAGTAAAATACCTATCAGTTAAAAAATTCATTGTTTTGGGTATTGAGGGTAGAGCATGGATGTTGGGGTCAGAAATATGTGGATTCAACGCTAGATACAAACTAAGTTGTAAACCCTGTGGCTTTGCATAATATACTTAATCTTTATGAATTCACTTTTTAATCTGAAAATTGTGTAATAGAACATAATCTAAGGATTCTTCTGAGGATTAAATGTGATAATACAGAGAATATCCCTAGACTTCTCCCTCTCTCTCTTGTTCTTTCCCCTCAAAACTCTTTTTCTTTCCACAGTAATATGATCTTTCAGGGAGACCTGTTAAGTGGTAAATTTGGAAATAGATTTATTTTTCCTATAGAATGATCTTTAAAGTTCTTCATGGTCTTAATATATTTTACATTTTTCTATGTGGTACATTTATCCACAGCAATAAGTACAGCATATTTTTGCAATTTCCAAATTTTTAGAAATTAGAAAGAACCAATGTGTAAGTTTTACTCATAGATTTTAATTTTAATATACCTTCAAACTTACAGAAAAGTTGTAATAAGAATACGAAGAGCCCCCATATGTACCTTACTTAGATCCACCAAATGTTTACATTTTCCCCCATGTATCATTCTTTCCTCCTACCAATGTATCCATCTATTTACAAAGTCTATTTCTCTATCTATTGATATCTATCTATCTATCTACCTGGTCTATTTTTTTTCTGAATATTTTGAGAGTAAGCTGACGACACTCTGCCTACTTACCCCTAAAATGCTCTATGTATGTATTTCCTTAGAACCAGACACTCTCTTATACATTTAAATTATACAATTATCAATAACAGAAAATTTAGCATTTATACAATGTTATTATTATTTAATCCACAATCCAAATTCAAATGTCATTAATTGTGCAAATAATAACTCTTTTTATATAGATTTTTTCCCCCCATGTCCATGATCCAACTCACAATCACACATTGCATTCAATTGTCCAGTCTGGAATGATTCTTCAGCTTTTATTTGTCTTTTTTTTCCCCCTGACATATTTGAGCGTACAGGCCAGTTACTTTGTTGAATATTTCTCAATTTGAGTTTGTCTGAAGCTACCTCATAAATGTACCCAGGTATGCATTTTTGGCAGAAAAGTTATTGAATTGATAATACATTCTTTTCTAGTGCATCACTATCAGAAAGCATATTGTGTCAGTTTGTCACAATATAGCAGATGTAAACTTTTATTATTTGGCTATAGTGGTGTCTGGTAGCCATAATGATAATTTTTCTCATTTTAGTTAACAATTTAAATTTAACATTTGATATTTAACAAATTTAATAATTTAACAAAATTAAGGAGATACCTTGAAATGATGTAAATATTCTGATCCTAGTCAAATTTTCATCAACTAGATTTAGAATCTATCGATGACTGCATAGCTCCATCATTCCTTCACTATCTATTGAGCACATTGCAAGAAAAAGCTTCATGTTTTCTGTTATTCAGTTCTTGAATTATTTTAGAATCAACTCATAGTGATTTTATTCAATAAAATTTAAATGCATATTACTTTTACATTATTTTCTTTTTTTAGTGGTTCCATTTACATCTTCCAAATAACACTTCAAGTCCTCTTCCAAATAACACTGTGTCATATTATGTGAAGTTTAAGTACATTATAACAGAGTATTCCCAATTCCTCCCATCTACCCCTTATAATATTGCTGTCATTCATTCACTTATCCATAAAGTATCAAAACCAAATACACTGTTGCTATTATTATTTTGAACAAAGTGCTATCTACTAGCTCAGTTAAGAATAAGAAAAAATAGGGGGTGGAGTCAAGATGTCAGTGAGGGAAGACACCAAGTTAGCATCTCCCCACAACTAGGGCACCTGCCATTACTGGTGGGGGACTTGGATGCCCAAGGATATGGGAGGAACCCCCAAGTAAACTGGTAGGACGTGGGGGGACAGAGGAGGGAGGAGAAGTGGAGGCCAGACAGGATTGGCACCCCTGAGGCTGGGGAGATCAAGAGAGGCAGGTGGGAGAAGCCGTCCAGGAGGAGCAGGATAGGAGAGGAGGGCATTTGTCCTGCCCACTCAAGCCCAGGAAGCCTGCTGAGCTCCCAGGTGAGGTCCCCTGCCCTCTGAGATCAGAGGTGGGGGACATGCCTGGACCCCTTCTGTTTCTTGAGCCTAAGCCCCAACCCCCAGAGCTCCCAGGGCCTTTTCCAGGCCTGTGGGTCCTAAGCATAGGGCCCACTCACCACCCAAACCTCGCCCTTGCTTAGGCCCCACCCTCCATAGCCAAGGCCTTTCCCCCTTTTTATTGCTTTCTTTTTTTTTTTTATTTCCATCCTCCTTTTTTTTTTACTATTATGGTACTGATGTACCTTCTGGTTGTTGATTCAACTATATTGTTATTTTTATATTCTTTCTAATATGTCTGCTAGTTTCCTAGTCTAATTTTATTTTTTTACTTTGTTATTGTTCTCTTTTTCTTTTTTTCTTACCACCCCACATGGCTTGCGGGACCTTGATTCACGAACTGGGGGTCGGGCCGAAGTACCTACAGTAGAAGCTCCAAGTCCAAACCACTGGACTAACAGGAGAACCTGAGACCCCAGGAAATATTCATTAGAGCAAGGTCTCACAGAGGTCCTCATCTCAGCACCAAGACCCAGCTCTGCCCAACAGCCTACAAACTGCAGTGTTGGAAGCCTCAGGCCAAACAACCAGTAAGACAGGAACACAATCCAACTCATAAAAAAAAAAAAAGACTGTAAAAAGTATGTCACAAATGAAGGAGCAAGGTAAAAACCAACAAGACCAAATAAATGAAGAGGAAATAGAAAATCTACATGAAAAAGAATTTAGAGTAATGATAGTCAAAATGATCCAGAATCTTGGAATGGAGGAACGGATTAAGAAAATACAGGAGGGTGGGAGGGAGGGAGACGCAAGAGGGAAGAGATATGGGAACATATGTATATGTATAACTGATTCACTTTGTTATAAAGCAGAAACTAACACACCATTGTAAAGCAATTATACTCCAATAAAGATGTAAAAAAAAAAAAAAGAAAATACAAGAAATGTTTAACAAAGATCTAGAAGAACTAAAGAACAAACAGAGATGAACAACGCAATAATTAAAATGAAAAATACAGTAGAAGGAATCAATAACACAATAACTGAGGCAGAAGAACGAATAAGTGGGCTGGAAGACAAAATGGTGGAAATAACTGCTGAGGAGCAGAATAAAGAAAAAAGAATGAAAAGAATTGAAGACAATCTCAGAGAGGTCTGAGACAACACTAAACACACCAACATTTGAATTATAGGTATCCCAGAAGAAGAAGAGAAAAAGAAAGGGTCTGGGAAAATATTTGAAGAGATTATAGTCGAAAACTTCCCTAACATTGGAAAGGAAATAGTCACCCAAGTCCAGGAAGCACAGAGAGTCCCATACAAGAAAAACCCTAGGAAAAACACACCAAGACACATATTAATCAAACTAACAAAAATTAATTTCAAAGAAAAAATATTAAAAGCAGCAAGGAGAAACAAAAAATACAAAGGAATTCCCATAAGGTTATGAGCTGATTTTTCAGCAGAAACTCTGCAGGCCAGAAGGGAGTGGCAGGATATATGTAAAGTGATGAAAGAGAAAAACCTACAACCATGATTACTCTACCCAGCAAGGATTGCATTCAGATTCAATGGAGAAGTCAAAAGATTTTCAGACAAACAAAGTTAAGAGAACACAGCACCACCAAACCAGCTTTACAACAAATACTAAAGAAACTTCTCTAGGCTGGAAACACAAGAGAAGAAAAAGACCCACAAAAACAAACCCAAAACAAATTAAGAAAATGGTAATAGGAACATTCACATCAATAATAACCTTGAATGTAAATGGATTAAATGCCCCAACCAAAAGACACAGACTGGCTGAATACATACAAAAACAAGACTCATATATATGCTGTCTACAAGAGACCCAATTCAGACCTAGGGACACATACAGACTGAAAGTGAAGGGATGGAAGAAGATATTCCATGCAAATGGAAATCCAAAGAAAGCTGGAGTAGCAACACTCATATCAGAAAAAATAGACTTTTAAACTAAAGACTGTTACAAGAGACAAAGAAGAACACTACATAATGATCAAGGGATCACTCCAACAAGAAAATATAAAAATTGTAAATATATATACATCCAACATAGGAGCACCTCAATACATGTGCTAACAGCCATAAAAGGGGAAATCAACAGTAACACAATAATAGTGGGAGACATTAACACCACACTTACACCAATGGACAGATCATCCAGATAGAAAATCAATAAGGAAGCACTGGCCTTAAATGACACATTAGACCAGATAGACTTAATTAATATTTATAGGACATTCCTTCTGAAAACAGCAGAATACACTTTCTTCTCAAGTGCATATGGAACATTACCCAGAATACATCACATCTTGGGTTACAAATCAAGCCTATGAAAATTGAAATCATATCAAGCATCTTTTCTGACCATAATGCTATGATATTAGAAATAGATTACAGGGGAAAAAAAGCTGTAAAAACATGGAGACTAAGCAATATGTTACTAAATAACCAATGGATCACTGAAGAAATCAAAGCGGAAATCAAAAAATACACAGAAGCAAATGACAATGAAAACACAATTACGCAAAACCTATGGGATGCAGAAAAAGCAGTTCTAAGAGGGAAGTTTATAGCAATTCAATCTCACCTCAAGAAACAAGAAAAATCTCTAATAAACAATCTAACCCTACACTTAAAACAAGTAGAGAAAGAAGAAAAAAAAAAAAACCTAAATTCAGTAGAGGAAAGAAATCATAAAGACCAGAGCAGAAATAAATGAAATAGAAATGAAGAAATCAATAGCAAAGATCAAAAAAACTAAAAGCTGGTTCTTTGAGAAGATAAACAAAATTGATAAACCCTTAGCCAGGCTCATCAAGAAAAAAAGGAAGAAGATGCAAATCAATAAAATTAGAAATGAAAAAGGAGAAATCGCAACTGACACTGCAGAAATACAAAGGATTATAAGAGAGTACTACAAACAACTATATGCCAATAAAATGGTCAACCATGAAGAAATGGACAAATTCTTGGAAAGCTACAATTTTCCAAGACTGAACCAGGAAGAATTAGAAAATACAAACAGACCTATCACAAGTAATGAAATTGAAACCATAATTAAAAATATTCCAGCAAACAAAAGTCCAGGACCAGATGGCTTCACAGGTGAATTCTATCAAACATTTAGAGAAGAGCTAACACTGATCCTTCTCAAACTCTTCCAAAAGATTGCAGAGGGAGAAACACTCACGAGTTCATTCTACAAAACCACCATCACCCTGATACCAAAACCAGGAAAAGATATCACAAAAAAAGAAAATTATAGCCCAATATCACTGATGAACATAGATGCAAAAGTCCTCAACAAAATACTAGCAAACAGAATCCAACAGCACATTAAAAGGATTATACACCATGATCAAGTGGGATTTATCCCAGGGATGCAAGGATTCTTCAATATATGCAAATCAAACAATGTGATACACTATATTAACAAATTAAGGAATAAAAACCATATGATCATCTCAATAGATGCACAAAAAGCTTTTGACAAAATTCAACACCGATTTATGATAAAAACTCGCCAGAAAACGGGCATAGACGGAACCTACCTCAACATAATAAAGGCCATATATGACACACTCACAGCAAGCATCATACTCAATGGTGAAAAACTGAAAGCATTTCCACAAAGATCAGGAAAAAGACAAGGATGTCCACTCTCGCCACTCTTATTCAACATAGTTTTGGAAGTCCTAGCCATGGCAATCAGAGAAGAAAAAGAAATAAAAGGAATACGAATTGGAAAAGAAGAAGTAAAACGGTCACTGTTTGCAGATGACATGATACTATACATAGAAAATCCTAAAAATGCCAGCAGAAAACTACTAGAACTAATCAGTGAATTTCTTAAGATTGTAGGATACAAAATTCATGTACAGAAATCTCTGGCATTCCTATAAAAAAACAATGAAAAGTCAGAAAGAGAAATTAAGGAAACACTCCCATTTACCACTGCAACAAAAAGAATAAAATACCTAGAAATAAACCTTCCTAAGGAGGCAAAAGACTTGTACTCAGAAAACTGTAAAACACTGATGAAAGAAATCAAAGATGACATAAACAGATGGAGAAATACACCATGTTCTTGGATTGGAAGATCAATACTGTGAAAATGACTATACTACCCAAAGCCATCGACAGATTCAATGCAATCCCTATCAAACTACCAATGGCATTCTTCACAGAATTAGAACAACAAATTTTACAATTCGTATGGAAACACAAAAGACCCCAAATAGCCAAAGCAATCTTGAGAAAGAAAAATGGAGTTGGAGGGATCAGTCTCCCCAACTTCAAACTATACCACAAAGCTACAGTAATCAAGACAATACGGTACTGGCAGAAATAAAGAAATATAGATCAATGCTACAGGATAGAATACCCAGAGATAAACCCACGCACATATGGGCACCTAATTTACGACAAAGGAGGCAAGAACGTACAGTGGAGAAAAGACAACCTCTTCAATAAGTGGTGCTGGGAAAACTGGACAGCTACATGTAAAAGAATGAAATTAGAACACTACCTAACACCATACCCAAAAATAAACTCCAAATGGATTAAAGACTTAAATGTAATACCAGACACTATAAAACTCTTAGAGGAAAACATAGAAAAACACTCTTTGACATAAACCACAACAAGATCTTTTTTTGACCCACCTCCTACAGTAACAGAAATAAAAACAAAAATAAACAAATGGAATTTAAAAGCTTTTGCACAGCAAAGAAAACCATAAATAAGACAAAAAGACAACCCTCAGAATGGGAGAAAGTATTTGCAAATGAAACAAGAGACAAAGGATTAATCTCCAAAATATAGGAACAGCTCATGGAGCTCAATATCAAAAAGACGAACAATCCAGTTAAAAAGTGGGCGGAAGGGCTTCCCTGGTGGCGCAGTGGTTGAGAGTCCGCCTGCCGATGCAGGGGACACGGGTTCGTACCCTGGTCCGGGAAGATCCCACATGCAGCGGAGCGGCTGGGCCTGTGAGCCTTGGCCGCTGAGCCTGCGCGTCCGGAGCCTGTGCTCTGCAACAGGAGAGGCCACAACAGTGAGAGGCCTGCGTACCACAAAAAAAAAAAAAAAAAAAAAAATGGGCGGAAGACCTAAATAGACATTTCACCAAGGAAGACAGATGGATGGCCAACAGGCACATGAAAAGATGCTCAACATCACTAATTATTAGAGAAATGCAAATCAAAACTACAATAAGGTATCACCTCACACTGGTCAGAATGGCCATTATCAAAAAATCTAGAAACAATAAATGCTGGAAAGGGTGTGATGAAAAAGGAACCCTCCTGCACTGTTGGTGGTAATGTAAATTGATACAACCACTATGGAAAACAGTATGGAGGCTTCTTAAAAAACTAAAAATAGAATTACCATATGACCCAGAAATCCCACTACTGGGCATATCCCTGAGAAAACCATAATTCAGAAAGACAAATGTACCACAATGTTCTTTGAAGCACTATTTACAATAGCCAGGACATGGAACCAACCAAAATATCTATCAACAGATGAATGGATAAAGAAGATGTGGCACATATATACAATGGAATATTAGACGTGGAACCAACCAAAATATCTATCAACAGATGAATGGATAAAGAAGATGTGGCACATATATACAATGGAATATTACTCATCCATAAAATGAAACAAAATTGAGTTATTTGTAGTGAGGTAGATGGACCTAGAGTCTGTCATACAGAGTGAAGTCAGTCAGAAAGAGAAAAACAAATACCATATGCTAACACATATATATGGAATCTAAAAAAAAAAATAAATGGTACTTATGAACATAGTTGCAGGGCAGGAATAAAGAGTAGACATAGAGGATGGACTTGAGGACATGGGGTGGGAGGGGGAAGCTGGATCGAAGTGAAAGTAGTATCAACATATATACACTACCGAATGTAAAATAGTTAGATAGTGGGAAGCAGCAGCATAGCACAGGGAGATTAGCTCAGTGCTTTGCGATGACCTACAGGGTTGGGATAGGGAGGGTGGGAGGAAGACTGTAGAGGGAGGGGATATGGGGACATATGTATGCATGTTGCCGATTCACTTTGTTGTACAACAGAAACTAACACAGTATTGTGAAGCAATTTATTCCAATAAGATCTGTATAAAAATAAGAATAAGTAAATGAAAGATTTTATATTATCTTAGTTTGTTTTCTCTAGGGCTATTCCTTTCTTTCAAATATTCCTATTTGAAATGACTATTTCAGTCTTTCATTCATTCCTTTATTGGAATGGCAGTTTTTTTATTATTAATTTTGTGTGTGTATGTCTGTGTTTAATCAGCATATGAATTTTTTCTCAATTATTTTCTCCCAGTCTATGGTTTGCTTCAAAACAAATTTTTAATGTTGCCTTTTGATGATATCTGATTATACAGTTTTTTAATTGTTACGGCTTTGTGTGTCCTCTCTAAAATACTTTTTTGCCTACTCTCAGGATAAGACATGCCTCTGTTTTTTATTTCTAGAATCTTCATCATTTTAGATTTTATGTATAATTTCATTATTCATCCCAAATTATTGGTTAATTTCCAATATGAGGTAGGAGGAAGTAGTTCTTTTTTTGATTAGATATGCAATCTTTTTCAATGTAATTTCTTTGAAAAGGCTTTTCTTATCCCATGAATTACTTTGGAACCTATGTCAAAAGTCAATTTACCTTCTAAATGTAGGTCTGTTTCTGGATTCCTTATCCTTTCCACTGAGTATATTTAATTTATCTTTAGGTCCAAACTAACCTGACTGTGTATCATTGTAGTAACACCTGAAATGAGATATGTTAAGGTCTCCAAATTTGTTTTTATTTTCAAGATTGTTTAGCTACATAAGTTCTGTGTATTTCCATACAAATTTTTGAGTATATTTTAGAAAAAACTTGTCACATCAATGAAAAATCCTTCTGAGGAAAATAGAAATTTTAACAATGTTGAGTTTTCTAATCCAGGAATACATTTATTTCTCCATTTACTGAAGTATTTAAATTTTTTTTCAGTAATTTCTTGTAGTTATCAATGAACAGGTTTTTCTTTTACCTTGTTTATGAAATTAATTTCTAGTTATTTACTTAAATAATATTGAGAAATGGAGTTTTAAAACTTTATTTTTCAATTCTTTTACTACTATTACTTTGAAATATAATTGAATTTTATATGATTGTGAATCTTTCAACCTTGCTAATTTTAATCATTAATGCCATAGTTGTTTTGTAGTTTCCTTAAGATTTTCTGTGTAAACAATCTTGTTTGACTCATCTATGACTAGAATTATTTTACATATTTCTTTTTAATCTTTATACTTTTAACTTTTATTTTCTTTATTTCTTTAGTTTTCGTTAATTGTTCATATTATTTCTTAATACATTTTGTTTATTTTTGGGGGCAGGAACTACCAGACAATGTTAAGTAAAAGCAAGGAGAGCAGTCATTCATTATTTTCCTTAAATTGAAGGGAAAGCAATCAATATTTGACCATTATGTTTGATATTATCTTTAGGTTTTTCATAGCTATCCTGTGAATGGGTACCAAATTGCATTTATTAAAATGGTCATATGTGGGTTCTTCCCCTTACTTTATTAATGTGGTAAAATATATAGATACATTTTCAAATGTCAAGGTGGTCTTCTAGTATTGGGCTAACCCACATTTTGGCATGATAGTTTTGCTCCTTTTTCTGTTGATAAATTGCTCTATTTGATTTACTAATATTTTGTCCAAGATGTTTCTGCATATGTTCATTAGGGCTAGAGCTCTATAGTTTTCTTTTTTTTTTAATGTCTTTATCACATTTTGATGTTAGATTTTTGCTCACCTCATAGGACATGCTACAAAGAGTTTCCCTCTTTTCTAATTCCAAGAGGTTTTTCATAAGTTTAGAACCATTTATTTATATGGTTGATAAAATTCACTGGTGTATCATGCGGGCCTAAAGTTTCTCTGTGGACAAAGTTTTGTTAGCATTTACAACTTCTTTTATAGACATAGGGCTATTCACTTTGTGTTTTCTATTTCACCCTGTGCCTGTTTCAGTTAGTTGTTTTTATCAAGGAATTACCATATTTCATCTAAGATTTCAAATTTATTGACATAAAATTATTTAGGAAATTTTCAATCTTTTTAATGTTTGTAATATCTATGGTGGCAACCTCTAGTTGTTGGTTTTTTTTTCTTTTCTGTTAATGGTAATTTGTGTTTCCTCTCTTATTTGTCATTCCTACCAGTGAATTTTCATTTAAAAAAATAGTCTTAAAGAACCAATTTTTGACTTTAACATTTTTCCCTATTCTGTAGATATACACTCATATCTTTATTATTTTGTTTCTTCTCATTATTTGGGTAGTATCTTTTCACTAGCTATTTAAAATGAAATCTTAGAACATTGATATTAAACTTTCTTCTTTTCGAAATTTACTATTAATATTAGTTGCTAGGGCTGCCATAACAAAGTACTATCAACTGTGTGGCTTTTAAAACAACAGAAATTTATTCCTTTATAATTCTGTAGGCTACAAGTCTGAAATACCACTGTTGGCAAGGCCAAACTATCTCTGCAGAATCTAGATGATCCTTCTTTGCCTCTTAAGCCTCTGGTAGTCTCAAGTATTCCTTGGCTTGTGGCAGAATAATTATAGTATTTTCATCTTTCACCTGGCCAGCTTCCCTTGTGTGTGTGTCTCTCTCCTCTTTTTACAGAGTCCAGTGATATGGGATTAAAGGCCCAGCAGGCACCTAGGATGTTAAGCAGAAATTTAAGAAGAACAAATTATCATCCTGCTCTTGGAGGAAGTAAAATTTAGCTAAGTAAAGAAGAAAGTTTTGTGGTGACTTTCCTCTAGAGGAGAAGAAAATAATGTAGTATAAGAAATAAACTACTGATTTTAGTTTATAATTTACAAATAGAATTTAGGGTTAAAAAATTACTCTGTGAATAATACTCTATTACTTTTTTTTTAAATCCTGGTTTCAGGCACTATGCATCAGAAAATGCATGTTTCACAAATAAGCAATCTCAAGGTAAATGTTATCACCATTTAACAAATCAGAAAATTAAACATCAGTAATTAAACATTCTTGCTAAATGTTTAAATACAGCTAAGGTGTCCATGTTGCAGTTAAACTAATGATAATATTATGTATTACTTCACTAATTGTAAGTTTGATCATTAATTTTGATACCTAATAAGTATCATTTTTTAATCAACTTGTTTCTTTTAGGAAGGAGAAATTATGGGTACCCACAAATAATGTGTTGTTACCTCTAAAGGGTGAAATTTTCCCTCCTTGTACATCTTATAATGAAAATGCCTTATCTACCTTCTTAAAAAAATATGAATTAAGGCATGACACTTCTATTACCAATTATTAAGGAGCATAGATTCTTGATGTAATCACCTTTTCTTGATGTTCTATAATGTGCTTTGCAGCAGAAACTAAATCATGGGATTTGGTTTTTATTTTCTCTATATTTAGAACTAGCTAACTGAATTACATTAAAGTAGTTCAAAGAATGTAAATTAATATCTTAATAATACTAATTTTCTGTCTTTAAAATGAAATCATGGTTTAAATTAAATATACAAAGTCATAAGTTAGTGATCATTTCCCATCTTTAAGTTATGTTTATTAGAGATACAAAAATTATTTGTGATGAAAACTCAATTATAAATAGTTAGACTACACCAAACATATTCAATAAAAATATGCTTTTTTAATATTCCAGCCTCATACACAAAACAACTACAGAGTCTACTCTGGAAATTCCTGATAGTGAATAAACCAACTTGATACTGATGAAAACCAAAACACTATTTGTTCATTTCATAAATTTAGACATACGTCTTTGTTACTGGAAAATGGTGTTGGATGAAAGATTAAGTAGGTATATATTCCCCTGGGATTCTGTCACAGAGCTGGTATTTCTTTCTAGACCC
This sequence comes from Pseudorca crassidens, assembly GCF_039906515.1. Taxonomy (NCBI): domain Eukaryota; kingdom Metazoa; phylum Chordata; class Mammalia; order Artiodactyla; family Delphinidae; genus Pseudorca; species Pseudorca crassidens. The sequence goes on from NC_090299.1 coordinate 15,946,123, forward strand.
CCCACATTATGAAAAGATACAGTTTTAATAAACAAATCATTTCTGATCTCAGCAAGGAACTTAGCAGGGATTTTGAAAGTCAAACACACAGGAGCCATGCTTGACTGTGTTGGTAAAAGTAACATCTGCCTGAGAGTTTTAAACAACAGACTTTTCAAATCACTTTTAAAGCCACAGTAGGAGATGTGACAACCATAAGCAATACCTCAGGCAGAACAGGAACATGAAAGCTGGAAGAAGTCAATTGCACTCAAATAATGAAATAATCCCTATTAAGGGGAAACAAGAGGAATAACTTAAAGTTCCTGTTTATCTCTGTCTACCTAAGCTTTTATGTACCCTTTCTAGTCTTCATTACTGAATGCCACTGACTTTAAAGAAAGAAAATAATTACCACTGAAGAAAATTAACTTCACACTGCCCAAGTTACAATAGTGACTTATTTCAAAATCAAATTTGATTCCTAATTCAGTACTTTTACTTAGGATATATAGGATATCAAGCAACATATATCAATTAGTACTGGCCTGGATGATTAGGATGTAAAAAGAGTGAAGCAAGGCACTAACAATGCAATTCTGGAAAAACAAGGTGAAAATATACCCCAAGATACCTAAGGCCTTTGAAATTCATTTAAATGTGTTGTATCTTTTCTATTGTACCTGCAAAACAAGGAAAGATGCAATACGTATTTTTACTTTAGTTTAATACATGTTCATATGTATTTTTACTTTATATGCTGTGTTGTTCTAAACCTGTTACTAGATAATTCACTTGGTTAAAACACAGCAAATAGGGCTTCCCTGGTGGCACAGTGGTTGAGAGTCCGCCTGCAGATGCAGGGGACACGGGTTCGTGCCCTGGTCCGGGAAGATCCCACATGCTGCGGAGCTGGTAGGCCCATGAGCCATGGCCGCTGAGCCTGCACATCCGGAGCGTGTGTTCTGCAACGGGAGAGGCCACAACAGTGAGAGGCCCACGTACCACAAAGAAACAAAAAAAACCCCAAAAAAAACCCACAGCAAATAAAGCTAAGAGCACAGAATAGACTCCAAAGAAGAGAATATTACTATTCAGCTTCTCTTATACATGTCAATAAAAAGAAAGAAAATCATTTTTTTCATGTTGGCATAAATAAGTTACATGTTCAGGTCTCAAGAAAAAGTACACTGCATAACATTTCTACTTACTAAAAATCATGAGGTGGTCAATGAAGGATGAAGAGAATTTAGGAGACTGAAGAGAGAGAAAGCAAAGGAGGAAACTGTGTTCCTCCGTAAATAAAAAATGTAGTTAATATGTGCATTCCATTTATCTTGTTCCCTTATAGGATATTTAATAATAATTCAGGCACTCACAATTGTAGCTCACTAAATCTTGCCAAAATTGATTTATGTGATGACACACTTAATAAATGTCAAAAATATTTTTATAGGAAAGAAATCACTACTGAGTGAACTATGAGAATATAGTTAAAATAAATTAGCTATTCTCTGTGTTATGTCAGCTAGAGAAAAACACACAACTTAAAAGTTGCAAGTTATGTTTTGTTTGGGGAACCTTACTGAGGACTATAGCCCAGGAAACAGCCTCTCAGATAGTTTTGAGGAACTGAGCCAAAGAGGTATGGGAGGAGCCAGAATATATGAGTTTTTGGTGAATAAAAAGAAAAAAACATGTAGTCTCACATCAAAAGATTACTGCTAATCACAAAAAACACACATCTCAAACTAACGATTTGAGTACTTTTTTATGCACGGGAAGGTGCAAGAATCTGGGTTCATTGAAATTATTCCTTGGATATGCATCTTAACTATCTAGGGCTAATATCCAAAGCACAGAATACTTCTGGTTTTTCTCCATCCTGAATCCCCCTCAGGGCCCACCACAGGGGGTGGCAGCAGAGGTTTACCACTTGAAGGCCCACAACATTCTTCATTTACTGAAATGGCAGGCAAGTTTGTTTTTTTTTTTTTGTCTGCAAATAGATAATTTCTCTCAAAGTTCTCTCTATAATGATCATCAACCAATCTGAGGAAAGTAAAACAAAAGGACAAAGTTTCACCAAGAACGGTCAAGAATTATTACAAGAAATATTTTGAAGTATTTTTTCTCTGTTATCAGCACAACTGTGGCAAACATATAATTCTCCAACTATCTAAATGCAATGTCTTTAATTCATTTGCATTTTATTGAGAATTGACTCCATGTAAAACACTGTGCTGAATATGATGACAGTTTGCTAAAAATTATTACTTTAGACTGAAGGATCAACTAAGGTCAAGGAACAGAACCAGTAAGTGATTATGTGATAGTTAGGACTGAAATCTATGTATTATGACACCAAATTCAGCAAGATTTCTGCTATGTTACAACGGATAATTTATCCACCACAATTAAAATATCTTAAAATACTTTACTATAATATATATCAATATGAAAATTTCCAAAAGAATGACCTAATTATGGAAGTATATTTTATAATTTATTTTCTTCTTTCCCAGGGAAAAGAGTTATGGATACACATATGGACTCTCGGCGTGCACGTGCGCACACACACACACACATATTAGCTCAATCAGTTTACTGATACACTGATGAATTACTTCATGTAATTTATTCCTACAGAAAAATCAACTGAAATTAAAACAACTTGAGGAGATATTATGAAATCCTACTTCTGTGAATTTTTAAAGGAATTTAAAAATTTTTTTAAATTTCTGGCTATATACAAAATCATAATCATTTTGGGGCTATCTAGTAACCAGTCACCACGTACTTCACATTCAATAGCCAACTCTTCCTTACTAAATTCTGATAAAATAAACTTTAGATGTGATGAAACAAAATACTTATTTGTTTTTATGTACCTTTAAGTTGTTAGGGATCCCCTTAGATAAAGTTAATATCTTTTCAGAGAAGTTAGCTTTGTTGTCATACATACACGCTCCTCTAAAGACTGCAATATTTTATAAAGCATGGCTGGTTTAAAAGCTGTCTATAAGGTAAAAAAAAAAAGGTGAAAATAAACTACAACTTGGGAATCATTTCACAATTGTTAATATACCCTGCTAACTTTAAACATTGCTAAAAAGTCATAAAGAATATTTATTTGAAAGTATTTTCCTCCGGAATATAAAACATAAACATGAAACAATAGTTATCCTTGCTTCTACAAGTCTGAAAAATTTCAAAGTTGTTTAAAGCATATCTAACTGTCTGAGAATGCAGGGATCATAACATGATTCTGGGTACCTTATAACCACGTCTAGTGATGTAAGATTTGGCAACAAATAACACCTGCATTTTTACAGAGTACAAATATATTCATATATTTTTCTTACTCTCTTCTGAAAAATTTTCTGTATCTGGAATGTGTGTGTATCTGAGGGACTTGATGATTTCTAACAGAAACAGACATATTGTAATCATCCTTTCCTTTACATGTTGATGATTATCTCAAAAATGAAATATTCTATTAAAACTCTAAGAAGAGCATCAACAGATTAATGTTGGTAATTCATATGAAAACAGAAACATGTAAGAAGTGTTACTGGATAATTTTTTCTAAATGACCATCTACATAATTATCTTTTTAACAAATATTCATAAAAACCCACGAGGAACAAACTGTTGGTTACCAATTCATGTTTATGAATAACCTTATCTTCAAGACTGTGGGCATGAAAGATGATGCAACTAATCATTTATTTCAGAAATAATCATTTTGTCTTCATCTTCGTGTAAAATTATTGGTATAAATATTTAATTTTAACATGTTTTAAAACATGTTTTAAAACATTATTAAGACCCTGATATATAAAAATGGGTTATCTGACAATCAAAAAAAGTAGTTGGGTCAAAACTGTATTTTTCAAATACTATTATCAATCTTTGCTTCATTCCAAAGAATTTCCATACAAAAGCTCAATATATAAAACAATAAATGGTTGCTAATTTGTCTTAAAATGTATAGCATGTCCATTGTATCCACACTGTATATTTATTTAGCACCATGTCCATTCCTTTACTGGACAATTAAATTGGAAATGTGAATTTTGAAGACACAGAACCACATCCACTATGACAGTAGTGAGAAGAGGGATCAGTACACACGTAAGCGTTGATCATTTCTTTTTATCTTAAGGCTTACAGAAGTTCCAAGAGGAGCAAAATAATTCTGAATTTTGAAATGGATAAAACTTTTATGGTCAAATAAATGTTATGTAGGGGATATGGCACACACCCAATAGCTGATGAATTTTGTTAATATTTTTCAAAATGACTTCGAAAGTGATATTAATACCTTATCAATATATTGCTTATGAGGGTCAAGGCAGTATACTCTTAGTTGTCAGGAAATTGAAATAGTGTTTAAATTATTATCATTTTATAGTACACTTGTAGATTACTGGTATATGATAGAGGAATGTGGAAGGGAGAGATAGCCCTTAGAAAGAATTATTTAAGGATAATAAAAGGAATTTGAAAGAAAAAATTCAAGAGACAGAAAACCCACAGTAATGGAAAGGACTGAATGCCATAGATCATTTTTATTTAAATCACTGCCTAAAGATAGATAGATTCATGAAAATGATGACAAAACAAAAGGTTTAGGGTACTGCAAGCTATAAGTGCTTTGGGGAAGAGCTAGAATCCATGTTGCAAGTAATCCCCAGCTTTACACACAACCCTTTGGAACTTGATGTGTTTACACACAAATCTAGAAACACTGTAGTAAATACTTCAGGAAACTTCATTACACAAAACTTTTTTGTATCCTTAACTTCAGTGTTTACTCTAAAATACATGAACAATCTATATATCTTTTATCAGTATTTTGGTGCTATGTTAAGTTTTACCTTTAATTTTTGCCTCATGTTTTCATTTTAATTCCAAATTGTCTTTGAAAACATTATATTTTACTGTTACTGCTTGGATGGTGTAGTTCTTCATATGATCATTTCCATGTTCAAATATTACAGAACGTCAAAGACCCTGAATTTATGAACTTTTATTTTCTGCTAAAGTTTAGTGAAAAATTCTAATTGGAGACTAAGTAGGTAAACCCCTCCCCTGAAATACTTTTAATATGGTCCATGTGCAAAAACTTTAGTTTATGATCTTACCCACCACATAAAGTGTCAGAGCAAGATATCATACAACCCACTGAGAAAATTGGCCAGGGACTCTGTGTTTCCAAAGTATTAACTGAGACTTGTTAGACTTTAGTTATATAAATGCACAAATTAACCACATCTTTTAACAAAATAAGATACTTAACTTGTTTTAAGAATATTTTGAATGGTTTAAACAAATCATAATCTTGAATGTGTTATTTTCAAACCACTCTCATACAACCAACGCTAGATCTCATCTTGGAGTATATTTTAAAATAACACAAAAAGAGAGAAAGCAGCATTTATTCCCAACTGGATAATATATGTAGTACTAGGTAGCTTTACCTAGAAAGAATAAAAAAGAAGAAAAAAACCTGGAAAATTCTTAAAAGGAGCAACAAAACTGACCAAGGAACCAACATGAATGAGAAAATAATTAAAGTTTGTACCAGTAACATATGAAAAGTGTGAAATTCTTGTCTACTAATTCCCTTGTCTCCAGTAATAGAAATGCATATGGAATAATTTTCAGGCTATTAAAAAAAAATGGGGGAGGAAAACTCAATTAACAGAAAGGTATTTTTAAAATAAACGTTAAGAGAATTAAAAATTATCTTTAACCTCTCAATTTAGAGATGACTATTAGCACCATATTGGTATATTTATTGCCATCCTTTTTTCTTATATTGATTATACTACACCCTAATTTGTTGTATCCCTGTTCACTTAGGGACATTTATAATTACCATGAGTTTCTAATTGACGTCACAATGAGATAAAGATAAAAATGGGCCAAGATGGATTTATGAGGAGCCAGGTTTGAAGGAAAGCCAGGAATGTGCCAAAAGGTGAAAGTGCTAGCTGGGAATCAAAGGTTTAGTGAGTTCGGAGCTAGGTTATCAATGTGACCAATTTATTTAAAGTATAATTAATGAGATTTTAAAACTGGGTAATACAATAAGATAAATGTGAATGACTTTTGCCTTCAAATCATGCCCTATCTAAATGTAAGCTGAACTTTCAAGGATGACGAAGTGTGGCAGGTGGACACAGGGTGATAAGAGTGCAAAGTGCTTCCCAAATCCCCATCTGCCCAACTAACTCCCACTCTACTCTTCAGCATTAGCTGGCTCTATTAAAATCTCAATTTGGAGAAGAGAAATAACTTAAAATGGAAAAAAATAGTGTCCATGCAAAACTGAAATGAAAAAATTAAAAACAGAGACAGGTTAAAGCATAGCAAAAGATAATGAAGTATTTTAATTAGAAGAATTGCCCTTGGAAATTCTCAGAGAAAAAATACCTCTCCATAATCTCAAAGGAAGAAGCATATGAATTATTTTAAAGGATATCAAAAAATGAGGCATGATTAAAAAAGAAGAGATGATTACTCTCACCAAAAGGGATTAAAAAAATGAACGAACAGAGCCTGGAGAAAATCTGTAGTAGAATTAAATCATTTCAAAAAGTAATGCTAGCATTTGAAGGAAAATATAGATTCTGTTGAAAATTGAGTTGGGGCATGGATAGGAGAAGCTACATTACATGAAGTTGAGAAGAACCAAGAATTAAAGCACAAAGATGATAAACATAAAACTTTAAAAAGATCTAATCTGTATAATTGCATTTCTAGATAAGACAAAAGAGTTAAAAGAAAAATCTAAGTTATAGAAACAATTGTTCTCTTAGATAAATAATAGAATTTTTAGATCATAATGTACAATTTGTACTAGGAAATGTCATTAATAAATATTCCTCACACATATGTATCTTGATAAATATTATGAACTTCAAGACAATAACAAAATCGTCATCCAAGATGTAAAGGCACCTTCAACAGAGGGAAATAAGGACTTCAGACTTCCCAGAGCAGTGATCACTGACAGAAGAAAATGCAACTGTCTGTAAAGTTTTGGGAAAAAGAAATTTGATATGTGTTTATGTTCTCAAATATGTAAGAAATAATAGATCATAGCCCAACAAGTTAATCTAGGAATAACTATTAAAACAACTAGACAGAGTATTAGGCAAAAATATTCAGCCAATGGGAAAATATAAAAATGAAGAACTCAGGAATGGAGAAGTAAAGCGTTTTTTTTAAAGTAGTGAGCAGTGACTACCACTAATTAAAGACTAAACGATGAAGAGAACTATTTTAAAAGATTGGAAATGCTACAAAACTGAACAAGGCAAATTTGGAATAAAAATGACAAATAGAAGTAGGTTGAGATATAGGTGTTCAAATTTTCTCCATTTTCATAGTGAAGTTATTTTTTATTAGCTAAAATGGATACACTGGCATACCTAAGTTTTAAGTATATTATTGGTAGTTTTGAAGAATAGATACTATAATATGCATACCTTCTAAAGCCAGACATTGACACAACAAATAGAGCTTCCAGCAAAAGGTAGGAAATGAACAACAATGATAAAATATCAAATGCAACTTACAATAAGATGGCAAAATTAGAAACAATAATATCTGTAATATTATACTTTTACAAGGTAATGTTAAATGTCTCAAAATGATAGATGGAACAATGTGTGATGAACCTAAAATAGTTAAAATGTAATTGGAGAACCTTGGTAATGGGTATATCACTGTAAAATTCTTAAGTCTTTTCTATGTGTTTGAAATTTTTCATAGTAAAATGGTAAAAAAAATTACATAATCTGTTAAGCCAAAATAAAACACACTGGCATAAAGTGTGTAAACACTGGGAAGAAAACTAGAGGCCCAGAAGAAAACATAAGAAATTATTGAAAAGTTAAGACCTTTTCATGCACGGCACAGAATACAGAAGCCATTCAAAAGGTTTTCAAAATTATCACTTTAATTAAAAGAAAAAGATGCACATAGAAATAAATGATACATTCAGTTTTTTGAAAAGTGAAACTGGCAAAACATGACAAATCACTAATGTGGTTATGTAATGTTTTACAAATCAAATAGGAGAAAGACTACAAACTCAACAGTCAAATCATCAATATGAACAGTTTACAACAAAGTACATAAAAATGCTTATAAGCAGAGAAATAAATTCTCAATCTCACTCAAAAGTAACGAATTACAAATGAGAGTCCAGTTAGAGAGTATATTATTCCTATAAGTTTCGCAAAGATTAAAAAGTGTGATGATGCCTATTTTTGGCCAAGAAAGGGGGCAACTGGCATTGTCGTATGGCTTACTGAGCACAAACAGTTGTATGGACTTTGGCAGGAAATTTGGCAGGATCTGTTCAACATAAACCTGTATAATCTCTTAGACTCAGAAATTCCACTTCTGGGAGTTTACACTAGAAAAATATTAACACAATTGTGTAAAGATAGGAAAAGACATTTGTTGTAACAGTTTATAATAGCGTAGTTTTAGAACGATTTAAGTTTCTACCAGTGGAAGATAGGTTAAATATATTATACTTAAATAATATGCAGTTAGCAAATAATAAATCAGATCTAAAGTGATGATACTCACAGAAAGCATTATAAAGGGAAAAATGTACAGAGCAGAACAATCCTAATGAACAAAGTATGACCCCAAATTTAGGAAAATGAAAGCAAATACTTCCTAGAATATTCATAAAATATTTCAGGAAGGACATACAAAAATGACTTAGGAATGGATTTGGGATATGTGAGAGAGATGAAATTTTACTTTGTTTTTTTAAACCATGTATACTTGAGTTGGACCCAAACCTGTTTTTCATAAATCTTCCCAGATAATTTTGTTATGCTATTAGTTAAGATCAGTAGTATCTGTCAATAGCAGTAAGTGGTTTGCACACAGAGGATATTAAAATCATTCAGTATGAGGATGAGTTAGGGAAACAAGGAAAAACTGTGTACCAGGTAATAACAGTTGTCTGTAATAAACAGAAGCTCTGGGAATAAGAATGTAGAAAAGTAACAAGGTTTCAAGGAACAAGAAAGGCAAAGGTGAGTTGTCAGGACATCAAGAGCAAAAAATAGCTGCTCAGAGGTAAGGTTAGTGACAAACAGCATCACCCTATTTTCTGCTGGTTATAGGAGGAGCCAGCTTGCTTGCTGGTCAATATAATACCGTTGCTAGTGTAGGCACTAGATAATTACGTCTAAGGGAATTGTGACAGTGTGTATGTTCTCATATCGATTCTAGTCATATTTGAGGCAGAAGTGGAATATTACAATTATGAGTGTGTATTTACAAAGATCAATAATTTTTAGGCCACAGTCCTTCAACCTGAGGTGCTGGTTAATATAAAATCCTTAATAGAGTATTTTTCAGTACAATTCTCAAAGGAGTCAGACTTTTACCTAACAATTGCAGTCAGAATCATCCTACTTTCCACTAAGAGATTTATTGTCTCAGTGACTTATCCACAGTCACCCCTATAAATCTAACCATCTGGTAAATTTCATCACTGCTGAGAAGAGGCATGAAAAGTGTATTACTAACTATAGTATCTCTTTATTAAGCCAAAATAGTACCTTTTCGTGACAAAAAAAGCTGAGCATTTTAAATTATGATAGAAATATACAGACGTTTTGATGAACATACTTTACTAAAGATACGCCATCAATATAGGCATTTGTGTCTAAATTCCATTTCTACAAATTTTATGTCATAAAATTTGGCTGAGTCAGATCTCTTGCCCTTTTTGAGTAACTCTATGTGGATCCAGCAAGTAAACATCACATCTAAATCTCATAAACATTTAAAAGATGTCCACCTACACCTCATAAGCCATCATAAGGAAGAATTAGAACCCCATCCATAATTTGGATTTCAGGTGAAAAAAATCTGAATGAAGAAAAAGGAATCATATAAAAACACTATTATAAATGTTAAAAAATAGTCTGGCACTGTGAAGCAGACTTGAAGCCAAAGCCCAGGAGTTTAAAAAAAAAATGATTTTAAATTTAGTATAAGATGGAAATTTCTTGCACCCTCATCCTGGTCCACACCCACCTGTTTCCCAGCCATGAAGAGCTCCTATGCGAACCTAGGAAAGATGGATGCATGTTAAATCGATGAAACTTTGCCTCTAGAGACTCCAATCCCTTTTATGTAGATTCTCCTTTGGAAAAGGTAGACAGTAGAAAAGGAAGAATTTTCTTTCTTCTCTACAAAGAGAACAATAGAAATAAGTAGCTGGCTCTAGACAGCTATATCTGAGGGTGCACAAATCCCCCTCAAGCTTGGGAGATAAATGTTGTTTAGTGCTGCCTTCTCCAACACATGACTTGCATAAACCTTTTCTTAACTTTGAAAAGTAAAAGAAAGAGACAGTGCACACACGAGAGAAAGAAAAGGCTGAGTGCACTACAGCCAACCACATCTGTAAACAGTAGTTCTAATTAAGTGAGAGACCCTAGGCTGCCCAAAGGAACTCCTAGAGAGAAAAAAAGGTGGTGCAGTTGACAGGTGGAAGCTATTAATTATCAGGCCAAAGGTAATGGACTTGATAGAGATTCACGCTTATGATAGAAAAAAGCCCTGTCAGAATGATAATATAATATTGTTTACATTTTCATCAAAGGAATGATTGAATTTCCTCTGATAAGAGTACATTATTCCTGCTACTTGATTTGATTCAATTATATTTTGTATTATATGAATAGGACCACTTAAAGGAACTTTTATTATTAGATGACATAGATGACATCAAGTGCTTTATCCTTTTGCATTAAGTAGCTGATCATGTTTAAATCATGAAGATAAAAGCTATCCATTTCATATTAGTCTAAAAGAAAGTGGACACAAAACTGGATTTATTCATGTAAATATATTTCTTAAAGTTCAGTAAGATCCTACTTATATGATCTATTGTTTATAGTCTGTCTCCTCTGGAATTCCATGGCTTTCTAGAATGGCTTTTAATTCAGCTCATGATATTTATATTTATCTCCCCATTAACTTTTATAATTTCAGGTGGTCTGGGTTCACGTTTATTATCAAAATAATGTTATATCTCACTGGATTTGCCCAAATTTTTACATACTTGTTGACCTGCATTATTATTAACAAGTTACTGAGTCCCCAAAGTGGGATCTATGAAACCTTTTGGACCCCCAGATCTGGTGATCCCTACTACGTGGCATTGCTCACAATGTAGCAAAGGCACTTGCTAGAAACCTGGTTCCCTCACCCTGGACATCAGGCTGCCTGTTTGAGAAAGGCCTCTGAAAAGTGTCCACAGGTTTCCTTCCAATATCTCTGCACAGTTTCTTCCAGTGACTGACCAGGAAAAAACTGCAGTTTGCATTATTACATAATAGCACCTTATTTGGATTGCCTTTTACCAATCCATTAGTTTAAATTACTTTTAGTAAACTGCACAGTTTACTGATTGGGGAAGTAATGGACTGTGAAGCAAGAATTGCTAGAGGGCCCCTTTTCCTAACAGAACTTTTCTGTTATTGTTTTTGTTTCAACAGCATCTTGAAAACTGTCCATTTATACAAGTGGTAAATAATGCAAGATGAATGACAGTTCAGCATGTAAAATGCTGGCTATTCACCAGGAAAATGTAGATAATTCCATTAATTTAAACAGGCTGGATTTTGTTGAAGATCAGTGACACAATGCAAAGTATTTCAAGACAGGAAGCAGAGGCTGGTGCAGAAGAGGCACCCTTTTCCCTTTCATGGTAATGTTGAACAAGGAAAGCAGTGAAACAATACTCTGAGCAATGCTTTTGACCAATGGCAGGAAAAACTCAAACATTTGTCTTGTACTTTTAGAACAAACCGCGATGGTCAAAGAAACAGATGGAACAACTCCATAACATTTTTAAGGATATATTCTGACAAAGAAATAAGATCTCAGAGTAGTTTTCATAGGATTTGGAGAAAACAGTCAGCAGTTTTCTGTTTGATTAATAATTCAAATAAACAAACTAATGGTCAAACATAACGTCAGAAAATATTCAAAGAAAACATTTACCCCACATTATAAGTGATGAGATATAGTAATTGCTTTTGAGACAGAAATAGCTTATTAAACATCAGCTGGTAGTTCAGATAGATCTGTAGAGGGAGTTATTAGGTAGTAAGATCTGGTTGTTAGCTTCACAGACCAAGAATTTCCACATTATCTGTGATCCACGTTACGTTAAACTCTGAGAAACTAAATGTGCAAGATTTTTCAGGTACACGATTTAAAATTTCTAATGAAAAAGATAGGGTTTAAATATACTAGACCTACCTTATCCAATATGGTAGCCACTAGCCACACATGCCCACTGAACACCTGAAATGTGGCTAGTCCAAATTGATATGCTATAAGTAAAAAATACACTCTGGATTTCAGTGACTTAGTGCAAAAAAATGCAAAAATCCTATGTGTATCTATTGTAGTTTTTTGTTTTGCAGTTCCCATGAGGTTTTGATATAGCAGTCTATATATATATAAGGTTATTTTAAGTTGGTGGTCTCTTAATTTCTAATGCATTTCCCATTTCCTGCATTTGTACTCTACTCTTCTCACTGCTGCTGGTTTTGATACCATATTTTTGTGTGGATGATTTCCTACTTTTACTGTATGTTTGCCTTTACTGGTGAGCTGTTCCATTTATGATTTTCTTGTTTCTAGTTGTGGCCTCTTTTTTTTCCTCTCTAGAGAAGTTCCTTTGGCATTTATTGTAAAACTGGTTTGGTGGTGCTGAATTCTCTTAGCTTTTGCTTATCTGTAAAGCTTTTGATTTCTTCATTGAATCTGAATGAGAGCCTTGTATTATGTCATTTAATTGTGGAATCTAAAAAAACTGGAACTCATATAAACAAAGAGTAGAATGGTGGTTACCAGGGGCTAGGGAGTGGGTAGGGAGAAATGGGGAGATGTTGGTCAAAGAGTACAAACTTTCAATCATAAGATGAATAATTTCTGGGGGTCTAATATACAGCATGGTGACTATTGTATACTTGAAACTTGCTTGGAGAGTAGATCTTAAATATTCTCACCACAGACACACAAAAAAGTAATTATGTGAGGTGATGGATATGTTAACTGATCTTACCGTGGTAATCATTTCACAATATATACATTATCAAATTATCTTACTGTACATCTTAAAATTATACAATGTTATTTGTTAATTACCTATCAATAAAGTTTGGGACAAAAAAGAGCCAGTGACTACTTAGTGTTTCTAATTATTTCCATTTTTGAATGGAAGATTTATTATGACTATCCTTTCCTGTTGCTGTATTTGTATTTATTAGGTGTGCATACACACGTTGGGGAGGGGGGAATTAGATAACATGTATTTATTTTGAAAGTCACTAGTCCACAAGAAGCTTTATCTGAAATTGATGGGGAATACAGTACTTTGCTCCCAATTCCCAAATCTTATTCAGAGGTATTATCTGGCTATATTATGGAGTTGTCTCCCCTGGAGAGGGAGTGCTTGTGTCTACATGTGGAAGGAATGAGCATGGAGATTTGAGTGGCCAAAGAGGACCATGGCAGACTAGTATTTGTATGCACCAAATCAATTTACAATTTCTTTTAAGGTAATAGAGTTATAGCTGGCAGCATGTACCTTGCAGATAGGTATAGCCATATGGCTAATTTCTTATCCACAGAATGTGAGCAGACATGTTATCTCCTGTTTTTTGGATCTAGGTTTAAACATCAGGCACATGTGCAGTCAGGCTCTTTTCCCTCCCTGCCCTTTGGAGTACAGAGCCTGGCAGGGATATGGCCATAAATGTGACCACTTGAAAGAATAATGCCTCCAGCATATCAAAATGTTGGAGCAAAACAGAAGAAACTGGTGACTTTAAATGATTTCCAGGAGTAGAGTTACTACACCTTTGAATACTGAAATGACTAAATATGAAAGAGAAATCAACTTCTGTTCTTCTTTAAATTACTGAATTATGAAGGTGTCTTATTATATAACAGATACATGTCTCAAATATTTAGTTTTTCTTTTGTTTTACTATGGTTAATATGAATTGTAGCCTAGGGATAGGTGGACTGTATAGTAAGTGGCAGTTTCAATTATGTATGGACAAACTTTTTGAATTTTTGTGGTTGAGTCATAACAGTATTTTCTCAAGTAAATATCAATATGAAGGTTTCCCTACATATGTATAAATATTAATAAACATTTTCCACATAGACATTGCATTAGTAACATTGCCTATAATTATTACTGTAAAAATTTCTTAATATTACTAAATGTATACACAGAATTAAGATGAATTACTACTGTATGAGAAATCCTAAAGTCAAACATTTACTTTTTTGGGCAAAATGAAAACATTTGGTTATTATCTTTACCTCTACTGAAATACTGAAATTACTCACTTAAATGGAGAGGCAATTGACTCTAAGTAATACTAATGTTTTATCAAAAGTGTATAATTTATTTTTGTGTGTAAACATAACTTTTAAATAATAATGGTGATAACATGCACATGAACTTATTGTTAAACTCTGCACATTGTATTATATCTAGAAAGGTACTGAGGTAGTAGATAGGTCCCCGGCTGAGCATCTGTAACTGGTCTCTCTGGGCTGAGAACCTGCAGCTGGTCTCCTGCTGACACTTCGAGATGGGATATCAGCAGAGCATTGCACCCCGATTGGGTGTATTCTTGTGGATTTCCTGGCCCAACACATGTGTTGAGAAGGCCCTCAGTCGAGGGGAAGGACAAAAGGAGGGAGAAGACACCAGCTGGAATCCATACTGGCTGAAAGATGTGCACCACACGAGGACCAAATATGGAGATGATTGGCCAGAAAAAAACCCAGAAAAGTGCCCCTATGTAAACAACCTAAGCTGCCCCTATTGCACACAACTCACTCCACACTTGCCTGTGTGCTCCTCAACACATATTTTGTTTTTGGCCACAGGCACTTTACTTTTTCTACACATTTTGTTTTTTCCACACCTATTTTGCTTCTTCCACACATATTTGCTTCTAATAAATGCTTTTACCTTTTTCACAATCTTGGTCTCTTTGCTTAATTATTTCTTCAAAGAAGACAAGAACCAAGATCTTTCTTCCAGCTTTACACTGCTTGAATCAATACAACAGGCCACCCAGCTGTGATGAAGGGCATAGGAAGCTCAGTTTGTTTCCTAGTGCTGCTTTTGGTTGTTGTGTGGTGTTGGTCAAATTAACTGACTTCTCTGGAATATCTTTAAATTGAGAATAATAATGGACTATTCATGGAGTTGTGATAATTAAAAGATAAAAGGGATGATAAAGAAAAGATAAATTCTACATAATATAAAATAATTGCTACACAGATATAAGTTAATTAGGTAGAAGAAAATATTTGTATAACTATTTACATAAGTATAGGTAACAAGTGCCGTAAATCTTTAATCAATTCATAAATTGCAAGCTTGGGTTAATGTATTCTACTCACTCTATTCCATTTCACTTTGTACATACCCATTTGGAAGAAACATTCAGACTGATGTAGAGTTATGTCCATTTTGTTTTTAATCACTTTTAAGACTCATTCTTTAATTAGCAGGTAATACATGAACACTATGAAGAAGTTATTTACTAATCATATTCTGTGGAAATCAGTAGTTTCAAGAAGTTCGCTAAGATTGTTCTTTAAGGGTTCAGGATCTAGAACTATGTATTGTTTAAGAGCACAAGATTTAAAACCAGGGAGTCCTGAATTTGTAATGTCACCTTTGCCAGTTTTTGATTTTGTAAATTAGGACAAATTCCTTAATCTCCCTAAGGCTCAGTTTTTTAAATGTTGATTGAAATATTAAATTAAGGCAATGATATCTATAAACCAAGTTTAGCACCAGATGCAGTAGAATGCATGGATCTTTGTAAATTCTCAATAATAGCTACTTCCACGTTCAGAAGCATTAATAATAAAATGAATGCAATCTAAGTTAGATATATAGTACTTACTATTTTTCTTTTAAAAAATACTATAACTTTTATAAGGATGTAACAGTTTTTATTTCATTTCTTTCTAGCATTATGCTTTTATTTTTTTCCCATGCAGTTGTTCTAAGATGTACTCTGGAAATAAATGAGTAACATCTTTGTTATAAACAAAGTTGTTTTACTATTAGAAGGAATATGCCAAATTGCAAAGATTAAATTTTCCTATTCCACTTTAATTATATTAAATGATTTTAGTTCATGATAATAATTTGAGCTATTTTCACCAGCTTTCAATTTAAACCATGTCATATTATTAAATATCTGTACATACAGTGCTTTTATCTTAAAGATGGAAAATACCAGTACAGTTTTACTCCTCATTGTTTTTTTTTTACCTTTTTCTTCATGAGAAATGCGCATAATTATTTTTCAAAAGAAGCACACAAAGAAAATACTTTTTATTTGTTTAAAGTTATTATCCTTTAAGTACCTTTACTAAGTTTTCTTGAGTAGAGCAGAATGAATTAATTTGCAAAATGTAAATTTTGAAAGACAGATTTGACATGTTTGCCTTGAGCTTGGAAATTGTAAATAATCACCAGATTGAATACTTTGTGTTGAGGATCTCAACCATTTAATCTGAATATAAAACTATGTGAACAAATAAATATACCTAAATTCTGCATTTATTTTGTAGTTCCACTTGAAACTCTCCACTGTGGAGTTTGCCTGGCATATATTACACCAGCTGATCTTTCTGTTATTTATAGTCCTTGAACTGAAACTCTATCAGAGGTTTTCATTCTCTGTTCCATCCATGGCCCTACTAAGCTTCTCAGGAGCTTTGTTAAAGGATGGAATTGCTCACATGAGAGAACCTTGCTTCTCCACATGTGCTGCAACCACAGGACCTGTGTTTTATATGTTTGACATGTTTAGTTTCTAAGTAAGAGTTTACTTGAAGAAAGAGTTGGGGCAACAAGTAAATAAATAAATATTAATACCTTCAAAATTACTGCTGTAGTTTATCTATTTTATATGTAGTAGTTTGTATCTGCTAATCCCAAACTCCTAAATTATCCCTCCCCCACCTGTCTCTCTATATATGTAACTGCATCACTTTGCTGTACACCAGAAACTAACACAACATTGTAAATCAACTATACTTCAACAAAAAACAAAAACTAAAAAAAAAAAATTACTGCAGTCACACATTGTGTTGATCTAATAATTATTCAATAGGTTTATTTTTAGCTTCCAAACAAATTATAAATTCTGTTAATGAATTAACACATATATATGATGTGAGTGTATATGTGTGCATGTGTGTTTTAGAAGGAGCTGTTTCAAATTTTGTCTTCATCCAGAGATTCTGCTTATCACAGAGTAGAGTTGTAAAAATCCCAACTGAATTGAACTTTCTAAAGTCCTTAGGAGCCTAGATATGAGCTTGGAATTTTGACACAGATGCAAAATCTAGGAATGCTCTCTTAGGACCTATTTTAAGAAGTTATTGTGCTTTCATGGTTGACAAAACTATAGCAGAGTCAGGTGTTGAAGAATGTATCTCAATTTTCTCAAGCTCAGAAACATCCTACAGTTTCCACATTCAGTTATGGATTATTTGAAGCGATTGTGGAGACTGTCTCTCTCCCTTCTCTACTGCATATTGAGCTGCCATAATAACTCAAGTAGCCACTTTTCTGAATCTAGTGTAATCAGACTTCTCATAAAACTCTAGAATAGATCCTAGAGCTAGTCATTACCTTGACTCTTAAGAATCTGATGTTGACCAAAGCAGCTAGTATCATAAATCCCCTAGACTTTCTCAGTGTCTCTCTGAAAACTGAATAGATTTCAATTCCAGTCTTGGTCAACACCAAACGAAGAGCAATACAGTGGCTCTGGAACTTATTTGCTCTATAAACTTCAGCATGTTACCTAACTGATCTTGCTTCAGTTTCTTCATCATAAAGTAGAAATAATAATGATAAGTACCTCAGAGTTGTTATCAAAACCAGAGAAGTTACTATTTTTAAAGCACATAAAGAAGTAGTTGGGGAAAGACCTTCAAGATGACGGAGGAGTAAGACGTGGAGATCAACTTCCTCCCCACAAATACATCAGAAATACATCTACATGTGGAACAACTCCTACAGAACATCTACTGAATGCTGGCAGAAGACCTCAGACTTCCCCAAAGGCAAAAGACTCCCCATGTACCTGGGTAGAGCAAAAGAAAAAAGAAAAAACAGAGACAAAAGGATAGGGACGGGACCTGCACCAGTGGGAGGGAGCTGTGAAGGAGGAAAAGTTTCCACACACTAGGAAGCCCCTTCACTGGCAGAGATGGGGGGTGGCGGGGGGGAAGCTTTGGAGCCATGGAGGAGAGCACAGTAACAGGGGTGCAGAGGGCAAGGCAGAGAGATTCCCGCACAGAGGATCGGTGCCGACCAGCACTCACCAGCCTGAGAGGCTTGTCTGCTCACCCGCCGGGGGTGGGTGGGGGCTGGGAGCTGAAGCTCGGGCTTTGGATGTCAGATCCCAGGGAGAAGATGGGGGTTGGCTGCGTGAACACAGCCTGAAAGGGGCTAATGTGCCCCAGCTAGCTGGGAGGGAGTACGGGAAAAAGTCTAGAACTGCCTAAGAGACAAGGGACCATTATTTTGGGCTGCTGGAGGTGAGTGGATTCAGACCACCGCCGAAACAAGCTCCAGAGACTGGCACGAGCCACAGCTATCAGTGCGGACCGCAGAGACGGGCATGAGACGCTAAGGCTGCTGCTGCAGCCACCAAGAAGTCTGTGTGCAAGCACAGGTCACTATCCACACCTCCCCTCCCGGGAGCCTGTGCCGCCAGCCACTGCCAGGGTCCTGAAATCCAGGGACAACTTCCCCGGGAGAATGCACGGCGCGCCTCAGGCTGGTGCAACGTCAGGCTGGCCTCTGCCGCCGCAGGCTCACCCCGCGTTGCGTACCCTCCCTTCCCCGGGCCTGAGTGAGCCGGAACTCCCGAATCAGCTGCTACTTTAACCTGTCCTGCCTGAGCAAGGAACAGATGCCCTCAGGCGACCTACACGCAGAGGTGAGTCCAAATCCAAAGCTGAACCCCAGGAGCTGTAAGAACAAAGAAGAAAAAGGGAAATCTCTCCCAGAAGCCTCAGGAACAGTGGATTAAATCTCCACAATCAACTTAATGTACGCTGCATCTCTGGAATGCCTGAATAGACAACGAATCATCGCGAAATTTAGGTGGTGGACTTTGGGAGCAATTGCAGACTTGAGGTTTGCTTCTTGCATCTAATTTGTTTCTGGTATGTTCATCTTACTTTAGTATTTAGAGTTTATTTTCATTGGTAGATTTTTTTTTTATTGATTTAGTTGCTCTCTTCCTTTTTTTTTAATATATAGATATATATATTCTTTTCCTTTTTCTCTTTTTGTGAGTGTGTATGTGTATGTTTTTTTGTGTGATTTTGTCTGTATAGGTTTGCTTTTAACATTTGTCCTGGGTTCTGTCTGTTCTTTTTTATTTTAGTATAGTTTTTAGCGCTTGTTATCATTGGTGGATTTGTTTTTGGTTTGGTTGGTCTCTTCTTTTTTTTTAAATTACTTTGAAATTTTTAATATTTTTAAAAATTTTTTATTTTAATAACTTTTTAAGTTTTTTTCTTCTTTCTTTCTTTTTTTCCTTTTTCTTCTGAGCAGTGTGGCTGACGGGGTCTTGGTGCTCCAGCCGTGTGTCAGGCTTGTGCCTCTGAGGTGAGAGAGCAAAGTTCAGGGCATCGGTCCACCAGAGACTTCCCAGCTCCACGTAATATCAAACAGCGAAAGCTCTCCCCGAGATCTCCATCTCAATGCTAAGACCCAACTCCACTCAACGACCAGCAAGTACAGTGCTGGACACCCCATGCCCAAAACTAGCAAGACAGGAACACAACTCCACTCATTAGCACAGAGGCTGCCTAAAATCATAATAAGTTCACAGACACCCCAAATCACACCACCAGAAGTGGTCCTGCCCACCAGGAAGACAAGATCCAGCCTCATCCACCAGAACACAGGCACTAGTCCCCTCCACCAAGAAGCCTACACAACCCACTGAACCAACCTTACCTATTGGGGCAGACACCAAAAACAATGGGAACTACAAACCTGCAGGCTGCAAAAAGGAGATCCCAAACACAGTAAGTTAAGCAAAATGAGAAGACAGAGAATCACACAGTAGATGAAGGAGCAAGGTAAAAACCCACTAGACCAAACAAATGAAGAGGAAATAGGTAGTCTACCTAAAAAAAGAATTCAGAATAATGATAGTAAAGATGATCCAAAATCTTGGAAATAGAATGGAGAAAAAACAAGAAACATTTACACAGAACTAAAGAGCAAACAGAGATGAACAACACAATAAATGAAATTAAAAATTCTTTAGAAGGAATCAATAGCAGAATAACTGAGGCAAAAGAATGGATAAGTGACCTTGAAGATAAAATAGTGGAAATAACTACCATGGAGCAGAATAAAGAAAAAAACAATGAAAAGAACCTAGGACAGTGTCAGCAACCTCTGGGACAACATTAAACACACCAACATTTGAATTATATGGGGCTCAGAAGAAGAAGAAAAAAGAAAGGGACTGAGAAAATATTTGAAGAGATTATAGTTGAAAACTTCCCTAATATGGGGAAGGAAATAGTCATTGAAGTCCAGGAAGCGCAGAGAGTCCCATACAGGATAAATCCAAGGAGAAACATGCCAGGACACATATTAATCAAACTGTCAAAAATTAAACACAAAGAAAAATTATTAAAAGCAACAAGTAAAATACAAGGGAATACCCATAAAGTTAACAGCTGATCTTTCAGCAGAAACTCTGCAAGCAAGAAGGGAGTGGTAGGACATATTTAAAGTGATGAAAGGGAAAAGCCTACAACCAAGATTACTCTACCCAGCAAGGAGCTCATTCAGATTCGATGGAGAAATTAAAACCTTTACAGACAAGCAAAAGCTATGAGAATTCAGCACCACCAAACCAGCTATACAACATATGCTAAAGGAAATTCTCTAGGCAGGAAACACAAGAGAATGAAAAGACCTACAATAACAAACCCAAAACATTTAAGAAAATGGTGATCGGAACAGACATATCGATAATTACCTTAAATGTAAATGGATTAAATGCTCCAACCAAAAGACACAGACTGGCTGAATGGATACAAAAATAAGACCTGTATATATGCTGTCTACAAGAGACACATTCAGACCTACTGACACATACAGAGTGAAAGTGAAGGGATGAAAAAAAGGTATTCAATGCAAATGGAAATCAAAAGAAAGCTGGAGTAGCAATTCTCATATCAGACAAAATGACGTTAAAATAAAGACTATTACAAGAGACAAAGAAGGACACTACATAATGATGAAGGGATCGATCCAAGAAGAAGATATAATATTGTAAATATTTATGCACCCAACATAGGAGCACCTCAATAAATAAGGCAAATGCTAAAAACCATTAAAGGGGAAACTGACAGTAACACAATCATAGTAGGCGACATTAACACTCCACTTTCACCAATGGACCAATGGAGAGCAGCCCCCACTTGCCGCAAGTAGAGAAAGCTCCTGTGCAACAACAAAGACACAACACAGACCCAAATAAAAATAAATAAAATAAATAAATGAAAAAAAAATCATCCAAAATGAAAAAAATATGGAAACACAAGCTTCAAATGACACATTAAACAAGACAGACTTAATAGATATTTATAGGACGTTCCATCCAAAAACAACAGAATACACTTTCTTCTCAAGGGCTCATGGAATATGCTCCAGGATAGATCATATCTTGGGTCACAAATCAAGCCTTGGTAAATTTAAGAAAATTGAAATAGTATGAAGTATCTTTTCCAACCACAGTGCTATGAGATTAGATATCAGTTACAGGAAAAAATCTGTAAAAACTACAAACACATGGAGGCTAAACAATACACTACTTAATACCCAAGAGATCACTGAAGAAATCAAAGAGGAAATCAAAAAATACCTAGAAACAAATGACAATGAAAACACAATGACACAAAACCTATGGGATGCAGCAAAAGCAGTTCTAAGAGGGAAGTTAATAGCAATACAATCCTACCTCAAGAAAAAAGAAACATCTCAAATAAACAACCTAACCTTACACCTAAAGCAATTAGAGAAAGAAGAACAAAATACCCCAAAGTTAGCAGAAGGAAAGAAATCATAAAGATCAGAGCAGAAATAAATGAAAATCAAATGAAGGAAACGATAGCAAAGATCAATAAAACTAAAACCTGCTTCTTTGAGAATATAAAGAAAATTGATGCACCATTAGCCAGACTCATCAAGAAAAAAAGGGAGAAGACTCAAATCAATAGAATTAGAGATGAAAAAGGAGAAGTAATAACTGACACTGCAGAAATACAAAGGATCATGAGAGATTACTACAAGCAATTATATGCCAATAAAATGTACAACCTGGAAGATATGGACAAATTCTTAGAAAAGCACCACCTCTGAGACTGAAGCAGGAAGAAATAGAAAATATAAACAGACCAATCACAAGCACTGAAATTGAAACTGTGATTAAAAACCTTCCAACAAACAAAAGTCCAGAACCAGAAGGCTTCACAGGCAAATTCTATCAAACATTTAGAGAAGAGCTAACATCTATCCTTCTCAAACTCTTCCACAACATAGCAGATGGAGGAACACTCCCAAACTCATTCTACGAGGCCACCATCACCCTGATACCAAAACCAGACAAAGATGTCACAAAAAAAGAAAACTCCAGACCAATATCACTGATGAACATAGATGCAAAAACCCCCAACAAAATACTAGCAAACAGAATCCAACAGCACATTAAAGGGATCATACACCATGATCAAGTGGGGTTTATCCCAGGAATGCAAGGATTCTTCACTATATGCAAATCAACCAATGTGATATACCATATTAACAAACTGTAGGAATAAACCATATGATCATCTCAATACATGCAGAAAAAGCTTTCGACAAATTTCAACACCCATTTATGATAAAAACCCTCCAGAAAGTAGGCATAGAGGGAACCTACCTCAACATAATAAAGGCCATATATGACAAATCCACAGCCAACATTGTTCTCAATGGTGAAAAATTGAAACCATTTCCACTAAGGTCAGGAACAAGACAATGTTGTCCACTCTCACCGATATTATTCAACATAGTTGTGGAAGTTTTAGTGACAGCAATCAGAAAAGAAAAAGAAATGAAAGGAATCCAAATCAGAAAAGAACAGGTAAAACTGTTACTATTGCAGATGTCACGATACTATACATAGAGAATCCTAAAGGTGCTACCAGAAAACTACTAGAACTAATCAATGAATTTGGTAAAGTAGCAGGATACAAAATTAATGCACAGAAATCTCTTGCATTCCTATATACTAATGAGGAAAAATCTGAAAGAGAAATTAAGGAAACACTTCCATTTACCATTGCAACAAAAAGAATAAAATACCTAGGTATAAATCTACCTAAGGAGACAAAAGACCTGTATGCAGAAAAGTATAAAACACTAATGAAAGAAATTAAACATGATACAGATGGTGAGATATCCCATGTTCTGGAATTGTAATAATCAACATTGTGAAAATGACTATACTACACAATGCAATCTACAGATTCAATACAATCCCTGTCATACCACCAAGGGCATTTTTCACAGAACTAGTACAAAAAACTTCACAATTTGTATGGAAACACAAAAGACCCCAAAGAGCCAAAGCAATCTTGTGAAAGAAAAACAGAGCTGTAGGAATTAGGCTCCCAGACTTCAGAATATACTACAAAGCTCCAGTAATCAAGACAGTATGGTACTGGCACAAAAACAGAAATATAGATCAATGGAACAGTATAGAAAGCCCAGAGGTAAACCCATGAACATATGGTCCCCTTATCTTTGATAAAGGAGGCTAGAATATACAATGGAGAAAAGACAACCTCTTCAATAAGTGGTGCTGGCAAAACTGGACAGCTACATGTAAAAGAATGAAATTAGTACACTCCCTAACACCATACACAAAAATAAACTCAAAATGGATTAAAGACCTAAATGTAAGGCTAGACACTATAAAACTCTTAGAGGAAAACATAGGCAGAACACTCTATGACATAAATCACAAGAAGATCCTTTTTGACCCACCTCCTAGAGAAATGGAAATAAAAATAAAAATAAATGGGACCTAATGAAACTTAAAAGCTTTTGCATGGTAAAGGAAAACATAAACAAGACGAAAAGACAACCTTCAGAATGGGAGAAAATATTTGCAAATGAAGCAACAGACAAAGGATTAACCTCCAAAATTTACAAGCAGCTCATGCAGCTCAATATCAAAAAGACAAAAAACCCAATCCAAAGATGGGCAGAAGACCTAAATAGATATTTCTCCAAAGAAGATATACAGATTTCCAACAAACACATGAAAGAATGCTCAACATATCCAATCATTAGAGAAATGGAAATCAAAACTACAATGAGGTATCACTTCACACCAGTCAGAATGGCCATCATCAAACAATCTACAAACAATAAATGCTGGAGAGAGTGTGGGGAAAAGGGAACCCTCTTGCACTGTTGGTGGGAATGTAAATTGATACAGCCACTATGGGGAACAGTATGGAGGTTCCTTAAAAAACTAAAAAACAGAACTACCATACGATTCAGCATTCCCATTACTGGCCATATATCCTGAGAAAACCATAATTCAAAAAGAGTCATGTACCACAATGTTCATCACAGCTCTATTTACAATAGCCAGCACATGGAAGCAACCTAAGTGTCCATCTACAGATGAATGGATAAAGAAGATGTGGCACATATATACAATGGAATGTTACTCAACCATAAAAGGAAATGAAATTGAATTATTTGCAGTGAGTTGGATGGACCTAGAGTCTGTCATACAGAGTGAAGTATGTCAGAAAGAGAAAAACAAATACTGTATGCTAACACATATATATGGAATCTAAAAAAAAAAAAAAAAGGTTGTGAAAAACCTAGGGGCAGGACAGGAATAAAGATGCAGACGTAGAGAATGGACTTGAGGACATGGGGAGGGGGAAGGGTAAGCTGGGATGAAGTGAGAGAGTGTCATGGACATATATACACTACCAAATGTAAAATAGCTAGTGGGAAGCAGCTGCATAGCACAGGGAGATCTGCTCGGTGCTTTGTGACCACTTAGAGGGGTGGGGTAAGGAGGGTGGGAGTGAGATGCAAGAGGAAGGGAATATGGGGATATATGTATACATATAGCTGATTCACTTTGTTATACAGCAGAAACTAACGTACCATTGTAAAGCAATTATACTCCAATAAGGATGTTAAAAAAAAAGTAGTTGGCACATAAAGCAAAGCAACTTTGAGTGCACTGACTTCAACTAACACCCATAAAATCAGACCTTAGATTTCCTTACCTCTTTTAGAAGGTGAAAACCCGAGTGAATTCCATATGCTTTAGGGTAAAATCTTTCTACCAGTTGTACATTCTGAAATAACTTTACAAATCCTAGCTTACCTAACCACGTGGATATTCATAACCAAATCAGATGTAATTCCTCATGGTTTATAATCTAGTGTAAAATAATTATAAATTAATTTTATATTCCTATATAGTAATTATTATACCAATTATCAATTTTATTTTATGTGAAGTACGAAGAGGTTGGCATGTTGAGCTTACTATAAGACATAAAAAATAAAAATTCTAAGGTCATTGGAAGTAAGGCCAAGTTTAATTTTTCTCCCACGTGATAGTGTATTAACAAGCTATTGTTTTGGAGACTGACTCTCAGTTTAGCTGAGCCAGAATGGTTTGAATTGATGCCATTTATTTCAGCCTGTCAAGAACCTTGGATAAAAATCAACTGTGACTTTGATTTCGGATCAGCAAGTCAAGTATTTGCTCATCAGACAGTATATAATCCAGGTATTTAAATTAATTTTGTGATTCTCTTTTCAAAGATCCCTCCCCCAAAATGATTCCCATTTTTCTTTAGCCTAAACATTTATTTTATGCATTCCAGTTATTAAAATTAACAAGAAGGGTTTTTTTACATATCTACACATCTAGACCCCACCATTCTGGAATGTCCTCTGGACATCATTAAAACCAGATGCTTTCAAATGTCATCTTGCATATACTGAAATGATTATAAAATGAGAAAAATTTTTTTTCCAGGCTGTTTCTGCTCAGACAAGAATGCCAGTTTCCACTGGTTTGGAGGACATTTTTATTTCTAATAGCATGAAGTTGGTTCATGACTCAAAATACAGATATTTTTCATGTCAAACACAGTACATCGTTGCCTCAGAAAATGTTTTTTTTAAATAGCAGATTTTATTAGAATTTATGTGTTGTGTGTATATAATATTACTTGGAGCTTGAGTTTTATTTTCATTTATAGAAATTATAATTTTATCTCGATTTATACATCCAGCAATTTAACCAAGAAAAATGGTGTCCTATAACTCCTAGGAATGAAGATTTGTTATTTTCCATCTCCATTAAATTATTAGAAATTTATATAGCTTGAAAATGGCAATATGTCTAAAAGGAATGTGGTACAACCACTTTCTACTTATGTGATCAATATTATCATATTCAGTAGAATATTTCTTACTGTTTAAATGTCTATAGATGCTCGCTGTTGGTCAAGCTAGGGAAGCAACTAGTTTGATTTCTTTTCTGTGTGTTATGCATGTACTGTTAGCTGATGATTGGTTTTCATACATCCCAAATGTAGCTACGGATCAGTAAAGTAGCATTTGTATAAGAAATACAATTTTGTAAAACATTTGGAAATGATTAGTGGGAATAGCTACTATAGCAGATCCTAGGTAAATTATAGCAGATCCTAGGTAAATTAATCTAAAAGTTAAGACTGAATTCCTACCCATTTGGGGAAAAATGAAACTGATTTTCCTTCTTAGGGATAAAAATATAAGATCTAAGTCTAAACTACTGATAATTTACAAACAATCCAATTTTACTGGAGCAAAAAGATTTTAAAAATATGTGATATAACAAAAATGATAAAAGTCACAATTTGTTTCATTACCCAGAAATTATCAGTTATCATTTTGTAATTGGTTAGTTGTAGACCTAGCTACCATTTGTGTAAGAATATTTATATGAAAATCCACGTGAAAATGTCTTTTTAGAGGTCATTTTTGATTCTTCTTTGGCTGCTATATCTTGAAGAGAAATGCAAATAAAAGCCCAATTGCTCATACACTTGAGATTATGCATAGTTCAGGTAAGATTGGGGAACTTTAGATAGAAATTATTCTGCTTACCACCAACATGATCATTTTTATGAAACTGTGCAGGTTACCTAATTAGATTCCCTCCTATAATTATTTTCATAATCTATGGGGAAAAAATTGCATGTGCGTGGTTGGTAAGTATTTAGAAAATGACATGGATAAATTGACCTTGTTTTACTTCTACTAAATATTTCATAAGTTGTATAGACTTCTACTAACATATTTCATAAATTTTATACATTTAGTATAAATCTCATTTTCCCTACTACTTTCTTTGCCAGTTTCTGTTCATATGACCTAACATGTAAAATGTGAGCATATACAATTTTATAAGCAGCTATTATTTAAGAAAGCCTACATTTGAAAGTAATAATCAGTCCATCTTCTTCAACAACTGGAAGGTAGACCAAAAAAATCATATTTATCAAATATGGGGTGACTAAATAAAAAGCTGAGATCACCAATAATAACTACAACAGATTTACACTAAAAAATCACAAGGCATGCTGAAAATTAAGATGAGATTTAATAGGAATGATTATATATTTTTATTCTTAGGTTTAAACAGAGTACAATTGAACCAGAATAATATAAATTTATTTTTAAAAGACAGGTTTTCACTTGACTACAAGGTAACAGAGAAAAAAAAATCAATAGTTTAATGGGCTTTAAAGAAAAAAAGTTATTGCCATGTTTAGTGGAGGCTTCCCAAGGACAGTTTTTTCCTGTATTGCTTTCCAATAAATCTGTAGTGTTACATAAATGAAAATATGCTTCAAACAATCCCATTGTCTGATTGTCAACAGAAAATATTTTAATGCTTGATCATCACACTGACAAAATGGACTGAGTATGACACAGCAGACAGAGTTGCAAAGAAGCTAGAAACCTTTATACATGAAAAACAGCTGAAGACAAAGAACTCTTAAAACACAACAATAAGAAAACAACCAACCAGATTAACAAAATGGGCCAAAGACCAATTGGACACCTCACCAAAAAAGATACACAGATGGCAAATAAGCATATGTAAAGATGTTCCACATCATATATCATTAAAGAAATGCAAATTAAAACAAAAAAAAGTTATCACTACACACCTATTTGAATAGCCAAAATCCAGAACGCTGAAAACATCAATTACTGGAGAACAACAGGAACTCTCATTCATTGGTGTTAGGAATGCAAAATGATATAGTCATTTTGGAAGTTTTGATGGTTTCTTACAAAACTAAACATACTATTATCGCATGATCTAGCAATTGTGCTTCTTGGTATTTACCCAAAGGAGTTGAAAACTAGGTTCACACCAAAGCTGCACACAGATGTTTACAGCAGCTTTAGTTATAATTGCCAAAACTTGGAAGCAACCACAATGTTCTTCAGCAGGTGAATGCATAAACAAACTGGTACATCCAGGCAATGGAATATTATTCAGCACTAAGACCAAATGAGCTATCAAACCATGAAAAGACATAGAGAAAACAAATGAATATTACTAAGTTAAAGAAGCCAATCTGAAAAGACTAAGTACTATCTGATTCCAAGTATATGAAATTTTGAAAAAGGCAAAACTATTGAGATAATAAAAGGATCAGTGGTTGCCAGACATGGGAAGCAGAGAAAATAGGTGGATACAAAATAATTGGGGGGCCATGAAATCAACCTGTATGAGCAGTAATTGTGAATTTATGTTGCTAGAAGTCTGTCCCAACCTATAGAATGAACAATAACAAAGTGAATCCTCAAGTCAATAGTGATGTGTCAATGTAGGTCCATCAATTGTAACAAATGTACCACTCTGGTGAGGGATGTTAATAGTGAGGGAGACTGCAATGTGCAGGCAGTGGGTGTATGGAAAATCTCTGTACATTCTGCTCAATATTGCAGTGAACGTAAAACTGCTCTAAAAATAAAGGCTATTAAAAAATACTGCTGAAGAAGCTGGCTACTTTTTACTTGGAATGGGAATAACTAGGAGGAGAATGATGACAGTTTTCAGATACTTTTACAGGTTGTCACATTGAAGGTTTTCTGATGCTGGTCAGACTTTCTGATGCTCATAAGGTTACATTAAAACAGAGGTAGAATATTTCAGAAATGCTGATTTCCTAATAAGGACCATTTAAGAACTGACTTCATGGCTTTAAGACTGACCGACATCCTTTGGAGGCATGAAATACCTGGATGAACCAATCCTCAGAAATTTCTAAGAGGGGATTACTGACTTAACTGTGAGCAAGGAATACAAACAATTCTTATTCATTTTAACTAATATTTTAGGACATAGCTGTATTTCATAAATTACTTAAAAGAAAAAAAACCTCATTACTCTTTTTCATACCATTTCCTCTACTTTCAACATTTCAGTGTGAAATCACTGGAGTTATTAACAAGATATCAGTAATGCTGGCCAAGAGGAAAAGTAAAATGCATTTGGAAAAGAAAATGCACAAAGAAGTTGTACAGACTTTATGATGAAGTCAAATATCTCCTCAAGAGGAATATTATCTGCTTTTTCCTTTCTATTTCCTGGCACTGCCAGATATTTACAGCAGAAGCTCCTCTGGAAAATTGCTCTTTTGGGGGAGTTTTGAGTGTACTTATTTTGATATTTACTACAACATTGCTTCATTTTACACGCCTGAATTATATAATTCCTAGAGGTAAAAATAGTACATTAGACTGCTGCATTCATTTTACTTAAGACCCAGTATCAGAAGTGAGTGATTATCTCCTGGACAACTAAAAACAACATTTTTTTGTATGTTTAGTTAAAATCTTTTAAACATGGGTCAAATAAACATGCAATTTTTTATGGGTTTGGCAACATTAATCTACTGGCTTATGCTTTAAAATCTAGAGATTGCATTATTTGTAGAGCTGTTTATATATATGCATATGCTTCTTTTTAAATATAATTTCAGACAATTTGGAAGAAATAATTTGTTAAATTTTTATTGAAAACTTGTTAGAATATTCAAGTTACAGACTTTGAACTAGATTCAAATCCTTCCTTCAATTTATTTTATTTTTTTGCTAATGGTTTTAATTAAACATACACTGTTCCTCATGTCATGTCATTATGTATTTTTTGGTAGTCTGTATAATATAAAAAGTACAGTTAAATTCTTTGCTTACATCATTATGGTTTGCAAGAACACTTCACATACTAAAGGGTATTTTAGTAGAACATTTAAAGAAACAAAGTCTAAATCTTTTTCAAATATTGCAAACACAAAGTGTTGTTTACATTTTATAAGTTTAAAAAAGAAAATAGTAATGGATTTTGAATGAGTAAATTACTAACCAGCAGCTAGCTATAAATTATTGGCTACTTATTAATATACCTACCATAATTTTTAAATGAATATTAACCACAAGTTTCAAACAAATCATATATTGTAAAATACTTTATGGGGACAGAACTTAAGTTTTGTTTTTTGTTTTTTTTTTTTTTGTGGTACGCGGGCCTCTAACTGTTGAGGCCTCTCCCGTTGCGGAGCACAGGCTCCGGATGCGCAGGCTCAGCGGCCATGGCTCACGGGCCCAGCCGCTCCGCGGCATGTGGGATCTTCCCAGACCAGGGCACGAACCCGTGTCCCCTAGCATCGGCAGGCGGACTCTCAACCACTGAGGCACCAGGGAAGCTCCAGAACTTAAGACTTAAACCTGCCCAAATGGAGATTTTATTTGAACCTTGAATGAAGATATTTAAATAAATATATTTTGAAGAGTCTATAGTAAAAGTTGCAGGTAACCTCACCGAAGTAAGTATTGCAGTTTACTGGATTTTATCATAAGCATCCTTTGGCAATGTGTAACAATGAATATGTCACCTCATTATAGAGACTTATGTTACCTTTTGTGGATACAGAACTCAGAATGGTTCCCATTTTTTTGATTCCCCATGCCCTCTTTTCAGTGATGCTTACAAGGTAGTATTGGGTACACAAACTTTTCATAACTGTTTAGACATGTCTGACTTGTAAACAGTGTGCTTAGCCCTACATATTTACAGACTATTGCTTCTTATCACACCTCTTACTTATTGAATGTCACGATGCCATGGAATATACTTAATTCAGTGCCTGGATGCAATTTCTAAACATACAGAAATAATTCTTAGTATACAGAAATAATTCTTAGTAGTCATCTGAATTATTTTTTAGAATAGTTTGGATAAATCTAGCACCGGAGGAATAAAACTACCAATATTCAATAGAAATGAAATTGTTCAAATTCTTTAGGGACACAATAGTGAGCTACAAGCATATTAGATGGTAAAGTTTTAGATGCAATGGTATTTATCCTGGCTATCATAGTCAATATGGGGAATAACTCCTCTAACAGTTATATGGATTTTTCTTTAGTCTCTGGAGTTTCAGAGAGATGTCAAAATAATTTCAAGGTGGTATAGTAATTAATATGATTTTAAGGTGGAAAAAAGTTGAATATAGAAAATACTGAGACTTCTAACTGCTCAACAGCATCAGTAAGTTAATTTCCAGAGCGTTGTTAAACTTTTTTTCATAGAACTAGCCTACATACTCCTGAGGTTGAAATATGGTTTTAGTCTCCAGTCTAAAGTTATGATATGATCCTTTCCATTCAAGAATTATTAGAGAACAAAGAGACTGTGACTGTAATGTTTGCATTAAAAAAATAGAGCCACCATAACATCATTTCATAATGAAATCCAAGGGAGGTCTAAAACCATTAACACACTCTTAAGGAGACAGCCTTTTCATCTTATTATAGTTCTGGACAACAAAAACCTTAGAATTAGTCAACATTTAGTTAACTACCACAGAGCAAAAATCTAGCAGCAACTGAATAGAAATTTGCTAGACTAGAAGTTGGTAAGCATAGGCCCTATGATAGCATGCCCCAGGTTCACACATTTACTGAAAGCATTCTCCTGTATATCCACTGAATCCATGCCCAGCAAGTATCTGCTTCTGCTGATTACTGGCATGTTGCTCATTATTCAATTAAAAAATTAGGTAAGTGCTTCCTGAACAGTAGTGTACAAATATCATCTGGGATCTTATTAAAATGTGGGTTCTGGTTCAGTTGGTCTAGGACAGGGGCCCAGGGGTGGGGCGGAGAAGGGAGCTGAGATTCTGCATTTCTAACAAACTACCAGATGATACCAATGCCACAGGTCTATGGATCATACTCTGTAACAAGGATCTAGGTGATGTGGAGCAGAGCTGATACATGGTCTCATAAATGAGGAGTGAAAAATAGGACATGTGGTTTGGGTCTGCAGACTGTCTGGATAGGTTGATGTCTTCCTCATTTCAGGCTACTGCTATAACCAGGTGCCATAGACTAGGTAGCCTATAAGCAACAGAAATTTATTTCTCACCCTACTGGAGGCTAGAAATCTGAAATAAGGATGCCAGCATGGCTGGGCTCTGATGAAAACTCTTATCCAGGGTTTTACTTTACCCTCCCATGGCTCCTACGTATCACGGAAACAATCTGAGAGTTCTATCTGTAGCTAATATGTCCATCTCAATCATACACTCAGGAACTGTGGAACTTAACCACAGTGTGGACTGTGGGTCTGGTAGACTCAATGAATTGACTTAAACACAGACATGGCTCAAGAATCCATGTGTTATCTGACCACTGCATACCCCTGTTCTAACAAGGAGGACACGATGGTGTTTTGATTCCCCTGGCATTAGTGTCAGTTCAGATCATGTGTCCAAGAGCCCTTAAAATATGTATATGCCTTTTACCAAGTGTCCAGTTACTCAAGTAAATGTCAAAAGCCCTTTGGGGAAATGATTTGGAAACATGTATTCCATGTTCCTTCTGTAGCACTGCAGAGTCTTTCTCAAGGGCTCCTGATCTCCCTTTCAATCAACAGCCTCTAGATCTGAGAATTGGTTCAGGTCTGAAAAGTGTGTGAGAGAGAGTAATTTTTCAGTACTGTGGCTGATATTACTCTTCTGCTTTAGATATCTTAATCATTTTTTGTTATGTAAGTCAAACAATGACATGTTGGAAGATAAACACAGGAAGAACTATTAGGGAGTAGGCAAATGAAATAGAGGAGAGGAGAAAGTCACAAAGGGTGTGTTAATCGGTGGGTTATACTTAACGGTAACTGGAGCTTAATTTCACTAGAGATCTTCTGGAAGATTGTGTGGAACATGTTTTAGAATTGTGCCAGCACTTGTCCCTAGTTGACTGAGCATTGCTCCAGAGTGAGCCAAACACATTTTAGCCAAAGAGCACCCTAACACAGAGAGATGCAGGACAATTTCTGTGACTATGGGAATTGTCTGTAGGCTACCCCCAAGTAGGCCAAATGATATAGGTGGGGCACTGGCAGAATCTGCTTCAGTGATTTAGTACTTTATTTTTTTTTACTAGTTTATTTCTTTACTTACAAATTAATAATAATAGTCACTACATCATTAGGATGCTGAAAAAGAGGTTGAGATATTTCACGTGAAGTGTTCTACAAGGTGTCTTGGACACAGAATGTACTTAACAAATGCTAGCTGTTATCTTTTTTCTCTCTCCTCCACACATTTTCTACAAAAAATTCTTGTGTAGGTTTTTCCTACACAAAACCTCCTGAATGTGCACTCTAAAATTTCACTGTATTCCTTTCCTCAACTCAGCCTTGAATTCTTTTCTAAATCTTAGCTATTATTTGAGGTCCAACCAAATACTCTTTCTCCATAAACATTTCAATGTCCT
Organism: Pseudorca crassidens; assembly: GCF_039906515.1. Lineage (NCBI taxonomy): Eukaryota > Metazoa > Chordata > Mammalia > Artiodactyla > Delphinidae > Pseudorca > Pseudorca crassidens. The sequence goes on from NC_090299.1 coordinate 15,980,162, forward strand.
CAACAGATTATGGTTTTTCTTCAGACTTTAAGTATTACTACTACTTTGGACTCCTTCTTTTCTATTTATTATGATCATTTGGAGACATATCTACAGTTGACCCTTGAACATTGCACGGGTTAGAGGCATTGACCCCGGCACAGTTGAAAAATCCACATATAACTTTTGACTCCCCCAAAACTTAATTACTAAAACCTAATGTTGACCAGAAGCCTTACCAATAGCATAAACAGTCCATTAACACATAGTTTGTACACTTTATGTATTACATATTACATTCTTACAATAAAATAAGCTACAGAAAAAAGAAATATCAAGGAAGGGAAAATAAATTTATAGTACTGCAGTGTATTTATTGATATCATAAGTTTACATCCTCCGTTTACAAGATTCACCATCTGTTCATCAGTACCTACATCAATATTGTCTTAAATGATACAAAACACTGTATGTGCTATACCTACTAACACCAGACATCAAAAATAAAAAGATAATATGAGAAAGTAGTTCATTATTAACAGGTATAGCGATTTATTGATGATGAAGCAGCAGTATGAATGATTCATGGTAGCCTAGCTTATACACTAATAAATTAATCATTATAAAATTTTTATAGTATATGGTATTATAGTCATATTCATAATACAGTTTTGGAAACATTACATTTTTTAAAAAATCACTTGTTATGAAAGGCTGATAGGAAGTTTCTCCAGTTACAAGAAGAGGCATACTATACAGTGATGTAATTCTTTGAAGCAAAGTCATAAAACAGTAAAAAAAACTCACATTCTTAGTTTTATATTAAATATGATTCACATTATGCCTATGTAAGGATAGGCTAGTCGCTTCAATACAAGTCTCGCACTCAATGTTGTACATGTATATTTTTGTACCTTTTTTGAAAAAGACCCATGTATAAGTGGACCCAAGCAGTTCAAACCCATGTTGTTCAAGGGTCAACTGTATGTATTTTCTAGATTTTAAAGCTTTTGAGAGTTAAATTTTCATCTTGTTTGTGTATCTCTTATAGCACAAAGCTTAATATCTGGACTTTAGTGGATATTCTATAGCTATTATCTCTTCTAATTAGCTCTAGCACAACTCAAAAGAAAACTTGGTTTCTGACTCAATTCAGTGCATTTGATATGACAAATCATTATCTCTTGGACAATATTACAGTTTTAGGTATATAAGGTAAATATTAATTAAATTCTATGGGTGCAATGTTGTGGTATATGGATGACATCTCTTAGGTATAATTAAACAGAATAGTGAAATCATAAAAGTAATATTGATGCAGAAACATCTAGGAATAGTTCAAAAGCAGACTGTATATAAAAGGAAGCAAAATCCAGCACAAGATTATTACTGCAATTATTGCTTTTCGAATGTTCTGAAGGGCTCAGCAAGGAAAAGCTGTGGACTTGGAAACATTATCTTAAATGACAAGGTAAAGAAGACAAGGCTCTTACGATTACATATGGGGCCAAATGAGAAGACTTCATGAATGACTCCACTGACTGAGGTGATGATGGTTAGAAGAAAAATTAATGAGGTGTGGGGTGCAGATCACCATATTTTTAATTGTGGTGAGGGTGGTTGCCTATGCTATGTCATAAACAGATGTTTATATAAAAATTAACTTTATTCCAAATAGCTCTTGCTTTCTTCCCATTTTTTCTTTTTTCCATTGCCATCATGCAAATTCACGTCTAAATTGCATCCCACATATACTGCAGAAATGGTCTCCTACATGTCTTTTCTAATTCTGATTGCTTTCCTTCTTCATACATCTTTAATTAGCTTGAAGAGGACTCTTGTATTAGTACCTATTTCATTAAATAATTTATTTCCACAAAATCTTCAAAAGTTTCATGAAATATAACCACCTCTATCTGGTTGGGTGTTATGTTCCATTATACTATCTTGAGAAATACACATTTCTATGACTTCCAAACTCTACCTCCTTTGTGCTCTCTTTTGTCATACATTTTCCTCCCTCCCCTTCTTCCATCATAGACTCTATCCTTCTCTATCCTCTTACTAGTCTCCTCTGGTCATAAGGCAGCTACAGCATTAGCAATGGAGTTCTGTGTGTTGACTCTGGAGTCCAGCTGCCTGACTTCCCATCCCAACTGCACTGTTTAATATCTGCACGATCAAGGGCAAAGTACTTAACCTTTCTGTGTCTCAGTTGTTTTAATGATGAAGTGAGGAGCTAATAATACTTAACTCTTACAGTTGTTGAGAGTATTAGGTGAAAGAAGACATAAGAAGTGTGTGGCACAGAGTAAATGATTAATAAAAGTTCCTTGTTATCACTAACTTCATTGTTACTCTTCTCTGAACCCTTTCATTATGAAAAGTGTACACACACACTGCCCTGATTTTTTGATGAATGTTTAATGTGCATTGTTCTTAAATTCCCAAACATGTTACAGGTCCTTGTGTACAGAGCCCACAGTGTATGCATCTATTTCCATTATAGCTAAATGTATAAGTGTTGAATAAATACTAATAGATTACATGAAGTTGGACCCAAAAATGTGGACAGGGAATCATTAGCAAAGGATATTGTGGAAGAAGATAACTAAAGGAAATAATTAGAAAATAATAAAAGTTGTTACAACAAAATTAACCAAAACTTTTTAAAAAACACATTATATAAGATTTTTCTATAGGCAATTGGAGGAAATACATGCAAAAGAATTTTCATACCTTCTGCCTTATTTTTTCCCATCACATATTTTCCAAGAAGTCAGAATATGAAGATGGAACCTTTGAGAAGGTAAACCCAATATAAGGCAGGAAACTTATGGTCAAGTTAATCACACCCTAATTCTCTGTGTATCTTTAAATGTTTCATCTCCAATTCCTATTAAAAAATATAGAACGTGAGCTAACTGCTTTGAAGCATTATAAATGCAATCATAATCTTTAATATTTTGTGGAAATGTCTTTGAATCTCTGTTAATTTTAACGTTTCCAAATTAAAAAATATATATTCATATCTTTAATTCCTGTATTTAAAAGACCAAACATTGTAAGTCATTAAATCTAATAAAATAACTACACTTGCCATGAAATAATTCAATTCTTAAATTTGAAAAAAACCTGCCTTTTAATTTAGAAGCGTGTACTTAGCTACTATTCTTTGAAAATTTATTATATGCCAAGTGTTTTACATATGTCAATGTAACTGCAGGACCAGCCCAAACTGGTCCTACCTACTCGGTGGATAACAAGATACTAAGTTGTTTTACACAGAGAAACTGCAAGTCATGCAGGTAAAGCATGCGCAGAAAAGAAAATTTTGCCTGGGATATGACCAGCCCCTGACCACTAGAACACTTTCCGAAGTGAAGGGTCCATTGTCCAGGAAGATCCTGTGCTGCATCCCCCTTTCCCATACGTTAGCATAAATGGCCAAGTTCCAAAGCCCTCCAATAAAAACCGCCAATGCTTCTGCATACCAACCCTCCTCCCCTAGCTCATAAAGGTTTGACCAAACCCCAGATCCCCAGATGGGGAGACAGATTTGATACTGTCTCCCTGCCAGTCTACCTCACAATAAAGCCTTTTCTTTCCTCAAAAGCTGGTGCTATATAGTATTGGCTTCTATGCATGTCGGCCAGTGAGCCCCTGCTTGGTAACATAAACACATTTAATTACTGAAATAAATTTATGAAATAAATATTAGCACCCTTATTTTGAAGATAAGGAATGAAGTTCAGAGACATTAAACTTTGCAAGTTTACACAGCTATCAAATGGCAGGGCCTTGGTTTGAACCAAAATTTGCCTGAAGTCAAAATGAATCCTTAATCTCTGAGTTGCCCCAAATCCTAAAAACATCACTTAATTGGCTCTATGAATTTAAGCAATTCATTCAATGCCATTGCTTTGTGTTTGTTTTGTCGGTTGCTTGATTTTTGTGCCTGTCCTATAAAAACAATATAACATAATTGTTTAGGTTCACACTCTGGAGTCACACTATCTGTATCTGAATTTTGGATCTTGTGGCTCCTGCCTGAACGGCCTTACATAAAATATTTAAACTCTCTATTCCTCAGTTTCCTCATTTGTAAAATGAGGATAATATAACACACTACCTCTCAGGATTGTGTAAGGATGAAAGATTTAATATTATTTTAAAACTTAAAATAAATTTTGGAATATGTTAAGAACTCTAGACCTGTAAGTTGTTATTATCTATAAAATACAAAAAATAATGCCTATATTCATTTAATTCACAGGATTGTGGAGAGAAATAAATGAGTTAGTTAGTGGTTGCAAATGTGCTTCACATAATAGAAAGTGTTTTATAAACTTAACATATGTTTATAGGTGTTACTTACATTTATATGCCAATGGTGAATAATATAAATTTGATTAGATATGCATTTAAGTACAAACAGCATGTAAGTACTAAACTGAGAATGCTTGGTATTGTTCTTTCAAAAAAATATTTAGTAAACTTTAAAATTGACTTGTAAGTCAAGCTGGTAATATACAAATTATTTACTTGCTTTGAAAATAAATTTTCTAAATACATCGTTATTAAACTTTTCTGATGTAATATCAAGAATGAAGATACTAAAATGAAAAGACATCCACATATATTTCACCTAATACTTTTTTTATTCCTTCTTAAAGGTTTTTAGGATTTTTTTAAATTGCTTGCACACATTTAAGATTTTATGTGTATGTGTGTATTGTCATATATACAAACTCCTCTACTCACACATCATTTCAACCATCTGATGGACAGCGGGGATGAGCCACATGGCACACAGTTGAAAATAATGTCCTTTAACAAGAACCATGGGGTATTTAATGGCTTGCAGCATAAGCACTGACCCCAGCTGTATGTAGTGCTTCACGCTGCCTAGGATGTAGGCAGATAAAATATGTTTAGATTATTTCCCCAAAGCAAATTATTTGAATTCATGGCCATCTGTCTGAAAGTAAGAGCACTTCTAGCTTAGACACACACACTTAATCTGTTTTTAAGTTTATGAGTATATAGGTACAGTCAAATCAACCTGAAATCCAAACTGTTGGACATAGACTCTCTGAGAGAGAGAGACAAGAGTGTGATAGTGTGTGTGTGTGTTTGGGGGGGCGTGGGGAGGGAGGCAGTGCAGGGGATAATTAAATTGGAGGCTGCCTAATTCAGAATTTCCTTTACCTGAATCTTTGGTTGTCTGTGACCACCAACAGAGCTTCCTCCACTGAAGCAGTCTGACTTAAATGTGTCTGCTGTGCATATTAGCTCACCTGAGAGTTCTGGTAAAGAGATTTTTCTGCTAAATGCCACAGAGACTGCGAGATTCAACATACATCAGTTTAAGTATATAGCATCATATGCTGCCAGTGGTAGGTTATTTGATTTCTTTTCCTTTTAGCCTTTTCTTTTGAGATGTTCTAAGAATATTGATTACCTGCACTGAAAAGTTGTTCTCGCCATGGAGAGCTTTTTGTTTCCCTCCCACTAGTGATTATATATGTTTAATGGAGATTTTTAAATAAGTATGTATGGTAGAGCTGTAGGCTTAAATAAAATTAATTTTCTCAATGAATCAATCACTTATTGTTTTGCAATGAACTGCTGGCGTTTTTACTTAAAATAACAATAATAATAAGCCAAACACCTTTTGTTGAAGAAGTATGAGCAGAGTGAGGAAATTAACATTATAGAGCTCATATTATGTGCCAATTTGTCAGTAAGTCTACATATTCATTTTGTAATTTACTTTCTCTACAATCTTCTGAAATGTGAATAATAAAATTATGACAGTTTAGGCCTTCTTGTTTAAAGGTATGTCTGATCCACATATATTTTTGTTTTGTTTCTTTAATTTTCTTTGTGAAAAACATTTTATTTTAGGAGAGTTTTAAATTTACGGAAACTTTGTAAAAACAGTACAGAGAGTTCCTCCAACACCCACACCTAGTTTCCCCTATTAATGTCTTACATTAGTGTGATACGTTTGCTACAACTAATGAATCAATATAGTAACATTATTACTGAAAAAGTCCATACTTTATTCGGATTTCTTAGTTTTTACCTAATGTCCTTTTTCTGTACCAGAATCCCCCCAGGATACCATGATACATTTAGTCATCATCTCCTTAGGCTTCTGCAGACTGTGACAGTTTCTAAGAACTTCCCTGTTTTTGATAACCTTGGTAGTTTCGAGGAGTACTGATCAAGTATTTTGTTTACTACTCATCAACTGGAGTTTGTCTGCTGTTTCTCTCATAATTAGACTGGGATTTTGATTAGTAGAGAACACAGAGGTGAAGTGCCATTTTAATCACATCATATTGAGGGCACACACATCAGCATGGTTTATCTTTGCTGATGTTTACCTTGATCACCTGACAGGTGGTTATTCAGGTTTTTCCACTGTAAAGTTATTCTTTTGCCCCTCTTTCCAAACTGCACTCACTGGAGGAATTCACAAACAAACAGCTCACATTTAAAGGAAGGGTAGTTATCCTTAATCTCTAGAGGAGTGTGAAGGTTAATTTTATGTGTTAACTTGGCTGGGCCATGGTGCCCAGATACTTGATCAAACGTTGTTCTGGATGTTTTGGTGAGGGTGTTTTTGCATGAGATTTACATTTAAATTGGTGGACTGAGTAAAGCAGATTACCCTCCATAAAGTGACTGGGCCTCATTCAATTAGCTGAAGGTCTTGATAGAAAAGACTTACCTCTCCTGAGCCAAAAGGAATTCTGTCAGCAGCCTGTCTTTGGACTCAAACTGCAGCTTGGGCTTCCCTGGTGGCGCAGTGGTTGAGAGTCTGCCTGCCGATGCAGGGGACACGGGTTCGTGCCCCTGTCCGGGAAGATCCCACATGCCGCAGAGCGGCTGGGCCCTTGAGCCATGGCCGCTGAGCCTGCGCGTCCGGAGCCTGTGCTCCGCAACGGGAGAGGCCACAACAGTGAGAGGCCCGTGTACCGCAAAAAAAAAACAAAAAGCAAAAACTGCAGCTCTTCCCCTAGTCTCCAGCCTGCTAACCTACCCTGCAGATTTTTGAATTACCAAGCCCCTACAACTGCAAGAGTCAATACCTTAAAATAAATCTCTCTCTCTTTCTGTATGTATTTACACACAATTTTGTGCTCTCTGTTTCTCTGGAGAACCTTAATACAAGGGTAGTATCATCTATTGTTAACAATAATTAGTATCAAGGCTGCAAAGAGGGTAAAACCTAAAGAGTGTTCCAGGGAAGAGAAAGAGTCAGGGGCTTATAAAGACAAAAAGCCACAAGACTGTTAAAGTTGCCAGGTGAGAATTGTGATTGCCTCTCATGCAAGTCAGGATATTTTTCCTTAAGGATTCATACGTTAGTTTAGGGTAAAGGTCTGATAACAAACTTGAGTTTCTGGCAAATGTTCTGGATGTCTTTGTTAAAACAATAAGTGGTCAAAAGGGCAGATTCTATCCAGGATGAGACATTCATAAGACATAATCCTCAGTGACCTTCTGGCTTCATTTTAGAGAACTCTCTTCACAATGCCAATTCCATTTTGATTATCCTTTCACACTATATAAATTATTTGGAATTATTCTTCTTAAGAAATGTATCTATTCATATTTATTTAGTTAGTTATTTTTCATTCATTCACTATTAAGTCATTTGTTTGGACTCATGGATATGTATTTTATACTTCGGGTTATGGTCTAACACTATTTTGTTGTTCAAATTGCTTTGGCTTATGCCACTGGGAGCTCTTTCACTTGGTTCCTTTAACATACACTCATCACAGTATGTATTGTGTGTGTGTTGTATTTTGTTTGTTTGAGCATTTCCTTACTTTCTGGCAATACAAGATGTTCCAGGCTTATCTGTATATTCTCAACATCAGCCCTAGCATCAACCATTAATTCATGCATTTTTTAGCAAAATACACTGACTAGATGCTTGTTGGACGAAGGGGCACTTATGTCTATTAGCTAACCTGAAATACATGTAATTTGAAATATTGTCCTTAGTAGCTGTATGGGGCATTTGAGGGGAACACTGCACTAGGCACTATGAGATAATATGAATTAATTAGTACATATTATACTTGTCATATAATTTAAAATGACAGATGAAAAGTTGAGAAAATTGAAAACAAATACTAGTCAATGTTTATGCCAACTTATGTTATATGAAATTGAAACAATGTTAGGATGCTGGAGCTGGAGCCACTGTCAAGTGTAACAAAAGCGTTAGATGACATTGTCCTGAAAAGATGTGAGGTACAATTGGTAAAGAGTTCAGAAATATCATTTAGCCCTGTACCTGTGGCATTTGGGGCACTCAATAGACACCAGTTGAATTAATAGACATACACGGACACAATTTAAGGGGAAATATTTTCTACACTGAGGGAATGGGATTATGCAAGGGGTACTGCAATTGAAAGAAGAAAATAAAGATTGTAGGGTATTAAGCAAATTAATTTGGCTTAGGAAGAGGTGCCATATGGAAGTTAAAATAAATAAATAGCTAAAATAGTGCAGTGGGAGAATGAGACTGCATGGGATGGAGTGCTGGTAAGAGCTTAGATGACAAATTTGGATTTATAGAGGGGTGGCTGTGTGGTGTTTGGAAAGAGAGGACAGTGTTTCAGCTCAAAGATAATTTACACGTACCTGGAGAACTTCTGAGAGCCTGGATTGCCGGAAGTCTTTTTCCATATGACACTGAAGAACCTTCTTAGAAAGAACAAATCTAAGTGAAACACTGTATGAACAACCCAGGAAGAAAGGTGCAGTTGTCTTCTAAGGGTGGGCTAGTGCTGTGATAGCTGAAACGAATTTGCTTCCCAGCCTCTTTCTCTTTGGTCTTCAATATCTGAATTCCTTTTTAAGGACCACAGAGAGGGTTTGTTTTGTTTTGTTTTGCGGGGGGTGGGGGGAGTGTGGTTGGAAAGGAAAGGGAAGGTAATGAGGCAGAAAGACCTGATTAACTAAGTGACCATATAATTTCTTGTCCCAACTACGCTCCTTTTTTACATACAATTTGTAAGGGTTACACTCCATTTACAGTTATTATAAAATACTGGCTATATTCCCCATGTTGTACAATACACCCTTGTAGCCTTATACCTAATAATTTGGACTCCCCACTTCCCCATCCCTATATCCCCAACCACTGGTAACAACTAGTTTGTTCTCTGTACCTGTGAGTTCGCAGCTAGCTACTTTTGAGAGCAAAAGAGATAGCTATTTATAATTATGCAGAGACAGCAAGAGTAAACAGGGTTATAGGTAATTTTTGGTAAATCACTACAAGACTTTTTAGAACTCTTCTAAAAAAGAGCAAAGTAAAGGAAGAAAATCTGCACTTTGTGCCACCAGCTGTGGCAATATGTGGGATCAAGGAGAGACCTGGTGAAACAGAGGCCTCTTGTCTTACAAGCAAGAGTAGGACATCAGTAATACACACCTTGGACTATCAGGACAGGCTAGTGGGTGGAAGCATCATAAACACATAGTAGATACTCTAGGGAATTCCTAGAGATTATAGGATTTGAAGATGAAGGAACCAGCCAGTGAAATTTGAATTATCACTCAATCCTCTACACCTACCATTTTGAGGCCAGGAGAAATTCAGATGATGAATTTCCCTAAAGTCTATCTCATTACAAACTCCATTCACTTCTAACCACACTGCCCAGAAAGTAAAAGCATATATGTTTATTAGCTAATCTGAGATACCTGTAATGTGACTACTGTTATGCAATAGGAGATTTGGGATAAATCTGATATGAGGGGTCACAAGGAGATAAAGTATTTGAGGAAGGTAATTATATATCCCAGATGCGGAAATCTTTGCAACAGGAAGAAAGGCTGGAGCTCAAGACATCATGTGTGTGTGTTACAGTTACACACAACCTAGTATTGTAGAGATGGACAATAAGAACGCTATGAAATAAAAAGCAAAGTGTGAATCTGAAAGAAAAAAGGAATTGGAAAAATATAATACTTGGATATAGAAAGTGGAAATATATTAGTAATAATAATAGTAATAATAATAAATAATTGATTTTTCAAAATCTGAAAGACTCAAAATTCAGTAAAACCAATGTGAATATTCAATAGGTGAGAATAATGGCTTTGTGCATTCCCTGTGCATTGCAGCTTCTCAGCTTTCAGAATGTCATTGTCATTGTTATCGATGGCCCTCCTGAAAAAAGGATGACTAAAATAGCCTCTCTTAGAATAATGCTTATCACCAAGCCTTTTTCCTGTTGCAAAGCTGTCTACATCTTGATGCTAAAATTATCTTCCTCAAACACTTCATTCATCTTAACATCCTGCAACCTCAGAAAGGCAGAACTACTGCAAAGTCTCTTCAATAACATATATGTACATCATGTATACATAAATTTACATTTATATATATATGTATTATAAATATAACTGTTATATGTGTGTGTAGCGTGAAAATGCATTAATTTTAAATACTCTTTTCCACCTTATTTTATTGACAGATTTAAAGGTGATAGTACAGAAAAGACCACTTGTTTTAAATCAAAGTCCCCATTTACCCTTATATTACAAATGACATCAAACTGCCTTTACTATAAATCACAGAAGAAATGAAGCTTTATGGATATTTTTAATGAAATCAAATTATGGTACTTCTAAATTCCAAAGAAAAAAATTTTGAACACGTATTAATTCCCAAAGTTATGCTATAAAACGTTACTTTGTAATAATTTGGAAACTTGATTAGTTGATAGACTATTTGGGAGAAATAAATTGTGAAAGATGCAGAACTACTGGTCTAGTTTATATTTCTGTTTTACCTTTAATCTGAGAAGAACAGAAATACCTAAGTATATTATATCTATTAAGCATGCCACTATATATATGGTTGTAGAAACCGTCTGCATGCAGTCTTCCCTGGATATTGGCTTAACAAGGCACATATTTTCTGCAAACTGTTTCAATCACAAAGCAATTAAAATAAAATTCCATTTTGGATTAGCTTGAATAAAAAGTTAAAAAACCTTTGAAAAATTACCGTTACAATTGAAGGAACAAAAACAATTGCATGAGTACCATTTTCCCAAATAGTAGAATTATATTATTGGCTCATATCCAAGCTTTATTTCCTAGAGGCTGACATAAGATCTAGTCCTAAATTTCTACATAAATCCAGCTTGACAAGAGACTGAGGAGAAAAACAATACAGCTAAGTAATTCTGATGACAAATTAAGTTCTTACAACCAACATAGATAGGTTTGGGGGTCCTAAAATACTTTAATCATTTTATATTACTAATTCTAAAATAAGTCAAAAGAAGTGCAAAAATGAGGTGAAAAGTTATTTATCTTCTATTTTGACTTGATAAACAGTGGTTCTCAACCCTCAGTGAAAATTATATTCATTTAAAGAAGTTTGAATTTCCAATATCCGGGCCCACCCTAGCCTGAAGAGTCAGAATCTCTTGTGGTTGGGGTCACTCATTGTTTCTGGTTTTGCTTTTTTTGTTTATGTTTTGTTTTTAGAAGCTCCTTGAGAGATGCTTTACACAGCCAGGATTGAGACCATAAAGCCGTGTCACGATTTTAACATTAGAAATCTATACAGGATAACTGTTTCTCATTCTTAAAACCTCAGTTCAGTGGCAACTTCTGGACCATTTCCCCAATCCCACTTCTGTGTCAGGGTTTATCTATATTTAATGTGCTTGATCTTAATAATTGTTTAGCTCTTTAATGTGTTTAATTGTCTGTCTGTAGCCTAAGTGACAGCATGCTTCTTGAAGGCAAGGAGAATTTTTTTCTCTCTGAATCAACCACCTATGGTACAAAGCATGACAAAAACAAAAACTTGATTTTGAAGGAATGTATGCATGATATAATTGCACTCAACTGCACAATCTAGAACTCTTCCTTCCATACTACTTACCATCACTTGTAATAATCATGGAGTATTTTCACAATTGCTTCCTCACAAATTTAATGCAACTAGAAAAATAAATGCAATGTGAAATAAAAAATAATAGATATGGGATTCACTTAAGTGAAGCCCACTTAGCAAATTAAATGAATAATGATATTTAGATTACTTTTTCTTAGCAGTTCTATAACCTGCTTTTCTTAGTTGTTAAAATAGAATTTCTCTCTATTTATAAATACACTATACAGAATATATCCCATTTTGTAGCATGAATACCTTCTTTATTTGTATACACAAAAAAGTAAGGTGGGTAAGATCTCCCTCCCTAAAATATGCAACTGTGCATAGGTGATAAGAAGTGGAGCCCTGGGAACATAAGGGCCATTATGCTCGGGAAAGGAGATGAACGTGCATTTTTCACAATGACTGTAATGGTAACTTTCAATATCTGAAAACACAGTAGGAAAACCATTGGATATAATTTCCAGCATTGTTCCCCCTGTGATTAATCTCCACACCTTTCCCAAATGAATACATGTGCACAGGAGTATTTGTGTCCTATAATAAATGAGAATTGAGCCAGAAAAAGAGGTAGTCTGATACTTGTTTAACCCATCTCGTACTTGAGCCTGCAGGAAGAGAAGATACTATAAATGGCCATATGCCATAAAAAATGCCACAGGATTTTTCAACCTAAGATCTGAAAATTACTGCATGCATCAGTCAAAAAAAATCACGTTCCATTAATACCGTGGAATGTTTAGATGGTTGACCTGCTTCTATCTGGCCTGTTAACAAGTATGAGCTGGACACATTCAAATGTTTTGTTTATTGTTTTCTTTATTACTTCTTTTCTTAGTTGAACATAAAATGTAACTAGGGAAGACTTATTTCAGTACAAAGGGATCATTTAGATGAAAAGAGTTACTTTTCATTTAAAAAATCTACATTATTTACATTGGCTCTGTTAAAACTGATTCATAATTATTAGATATGTCATATATCTTTGAATTTGAGAAAAAATTAGTGTTCAGTTATCAAGTATATTAACAAGTATGGGAATATAATTCAGTAATCATTTGGCCTAGTCATAAAATAAGCATCTGTCTTATGTTTGTGATTTAGAATATTTGATTATTTTAAGCCACGTTCACAAGTTCAGATGTTTATCTGCAATCTGATTTGACCAACCTGACTTCTAGAGTTGGACTATAAATCAGGTGGGACCAGACTTTACCACTCTCATACATTCTTCCCTCACTGGCCTTTAGAATGTGCAAACACAGAACAATAATGGAGATACCATGAAAATAACATCACTTGAATTGTCACTGACAAATAAAACTTAATTCTCTTCTCAACTTTGCTTATGTGTCTGGGCTGAAATTTTTCTTTAAAAACATCATAATAATATATCATCATGCATGTCTTCCTACTGTTAAAGTAAAGCAAATCATCATAATAAATTATTTCCTCTGTATTACACTTTATGTTTTATGGGTCATGATGCCTTTTGTTCATTGGAATAGCCCTGTTTATAGGCATAGCATGTGCTAACATATATACACTGCTATATGAAACAGTAGTCTTAGATTTTCCTAACAGTTTAATGCTAGTATTAAATTGGTATCTATTAGACAAGTTATGATTTAAAAAAATGAAAGCTCAGAAGCATTGTTCCCTCAGACTGCCATTTACCATACACATAGCATACAAACTCCTTGTATAATGTTCAATTTTGTTCCAAACTAATTTTCCAGCCTATCACTTGCTTTTGCCCCATGCATCTTCCACTTCACCCAAATAAGTGCATTTGCACCTTCTCCATTTCCTTCCTTTTAAGAATTACTCTCCTTTGCCCATAATTTTAAAACTTGTGAAAAGGTCTTTTGCAGCACATGGCAGCCTCTACCTTGCGTTAGAACTATTTATATGTCAGTCTTAACTGTGAGAAGTTAGTTCTCAGTGTAAATGAATTCATTTTATTTCTCCCTGAATATTTATTAAACATACAGAGTACTCTTGTACCGAACATTATGATAAGCACCTTATATCATAACAGTTAATCGTCATGACATTAGAATTATACTATGGATTAGCATTGTTGTTCTGATGAGGAAACTATGGCTTTTAGAGGTTTGGATCATGGCCAGGCACCTTCAGCAAATATAGTAAGCATAGGATTTGAATTCAGGACTCAAAGCACAATCTGCTAATGACACTATTTACTGGTTTCCAAATTAAAGGGTGTGAACGTGAATAAAACAAAGCAATAAAAGCAAATAAAACATACAAATAAATAATCTGCATCAGTTTATGTGGACCAGATGTCCCCAGGCCTGGCACTACAAAACGAGGGCACATGTTCATTTCATAAAGAAAGAGGACTCCATTCCCATCTTAAATTGCCCTGCTGCTCTGCCCTAAGAGGAGGAAGTCTACATTTATTAGTGGGTGGGACCACTAGGTGCTGAAACGTCTACTGTGGTTCTTGAATCCATAAGGGTATTGCCATACTTCTGGTCCTCTCTTTGCCTCTACTCATACCCATCTGCAGCCTGATCCTTGCTTCTCTATATGAGGGTGACTGATGGTAAGATTTTAATTCAGGCTTATTAGAGAATAGAAAGTCCCACTAAGACCTTCAGCTTAGGCCACATACTTCACAGGAGATACCTGGTCATCAGAATCTTGTTTTCCATTTACTGTTGCTGCTTTGGGAACCTCATAGGAAGTAGTGAGTTAGGGCAGGTAGGATTTGGGTTCTTGAACTTCATCCCAATTGTCATTTAACATTAGCCCAAACTCCCTACTATTTATAACACTTTTTTGGAAAGGCATGGATTTCAAAATTTTTCATTTTATTTTATTCGTTTTTGTTGTTCCTTAAATTTTCCGCAGCTTTACTGAGGTATAACTGACAAAATACTGTGTATATTTAAGGTGTAAAATGTGATGTTTTGATATCAGTATACTGTGTGTAATGGTTACCACAATCAAGTTAATTAATATATCCATTATCCCACAGAGTTACCATTTGTGTGTTTGTGTGTGAGACAGAGTAAGATGAAGACATTTGAGATTTACTCTCTTAGCAAATTTCAAGTATACAATACAGTATTATTAATATAATTACTATGCCATACATTAGATCTCTAGAATTTATTCATCTTATAACTGAAAGTTTGTACCCTTTGACAAACATCTTCCCATTTCCCCCACCCCCTAGCCCCTGGCAACCACCATTTTACTCTCTGATTTTATGAGTCTGACTTAAGATTCCACATATAAGTGATATCATGCAGTATTTGTCTTTCTGTGTCTACCACGCAGTTCAAACCCATGTTGTTCAAGGATCAACAGTATATATTTATATAAATATACATTCATGTATGTATATATACCTATATGTAACATAACATACATTTAATATATTACATATAATATATACTTATATATGGGTAATACATATGTGTGTATTCATATCTATTGATATATCTGTAATCTCCCAATTTATTTTTCCATTCATCACTCAACAGCCACTTAGGTCATTTCCATATCTTGACTATTGTGAACAATGCTTCAATGAATACAGGAGTGTGGGTATCTCTTTAAGATACTAATTTCATATCCTTTGGATATATACTCAGAAATGGGATTGCTAGATCATATGGTAGTTCTGTTTTTAATTTTGTGAGGAATCTCCATTCTATTTTCCATAATGACTGTAGTAATTTACCATCCCACCAATAGTGCACAAAGGTTCCCTTTTCCCCACATCCTTGCCAGCAACTGTTATCTCCTGTCTTCTTGAGAATAGCCATCCTCCTTAACATGAGTGAGGTGATATCTCGTTGTGTTTTTAATTTGCACTTCCCTGATGATTAGTGATGTTGAGCACGTTTTCATGTACCTGTTGGCCATCTGTATGTCTTCTTTGGTGAAATTCAGTTACTTTGCCCATTTTTTAATTATTTTTTTGTATAATTGCTATTGAGTTATACATATTTTGCTTAATAACTCAACCAGACAGATGGTTGGCAAATATTTTCTCCTACTATGTAGGCTACCTTTTAATGTTGTTTCCTTAGCTGTGCAGAAGCTTTTTAGCTTGATGTAGTAGTCCCACTTGTTTATTGTTGCTTTTGTTGCCTGCGCTTTTGGTGTCATATCCAAAAAATGATTTACAAGACTATTGTCAAAGAGCTTATTCTCTATATGTTCTTCTAGGAATTTTACAACTTCAGGTCCTTTATTTAAGGCTTTAATCCATTTTGAGTTGAATATGTATGGTATAAGAAAAGGATCCAATTCATTTTTGTATGTGGATATCTGATTTTCCGAACACCATTTATTAAAGAAACTATCCTTTCTGTATTATGAATTCTTGGCACCCTTGTCAAAGATTACTTGACTGTATATGCCTGTGTTTACTTCTAGGCTCTCTATTCTGTTCCATTGATCTATGAGTCTATTTGTATTCCAGTACCATACTGTTTTGATTACTATAGTTTTTAAAATACATTTTGAAATAAGGTAGTATGATGTCTCTAGCTTTGTTTTCTTGCTCAAGATTATGTTGGGTGTTTGTAGTCTTTTGTGGTTTCATATAAATTAAAGGGACTTTTTTTCTATTTGTGAAAAGTCTGTAGACGTCTGGGTAGTATGGATATTTTAGCAATATTAATTCTTCTAATCAATGAACACAGAGTATATTCTTATTTATTTGCGGTTTCTTTAGTTTCTTCCAGCAGTGTCTTATATTTTTGTGTGTACAGATCTTTCACCTCCTTTGTTAAATTTATTCCTAAGTATTTATTCTATCTTTTCCAGTTTTATTGATATATATAATGATGGACATACACAGCACTGTATAAGTTTAAGGTGGATAGCATAATGATTTGGCTTAAATATATCATGAAATGATAACCTCAATAAGTTTAATGAATATTCATCATCTCAAACAGATACAAAATTAAAGAAATAGAAAATTTTTTTCCTTGTGACGATAACTCTTAAGATTTACTATTCTTTTTGATGCTTCATATGTTTTTCTAGTTCCTTAAGGTGCAGATTAAGGTTGTTTATTTGAGATTTTTATTTTCTTAATGTAGGTATTTATTGCTATAAACTTCCTCTTAGAACTTCTTTTCCTACATTACGTGAGTTTTGGTGGGCTATGTTTTCATTTTCATTTGCCTTAAGATACTTTCTGATTTCCTTTTTGATTTCTGCTTCAACCCATTGGTTGTTCAGGAGTGTGTTGTTTAATTTCCACATATTTGTGAATTTTTAAATTTTCCTCCTATTATTGATTTCTATGTTTACACTACTGTGGCTAAAAAAGGTACTTGGTATGATGTCAATCTTCTTAAATTTGTTAAGGCTTATTCTGTGGTCTAATGTAGGATCTTTGTGTACTTGAGAAGAATATATATAATGTAACTAATTTTTTAATTTAATGTAACTAATTTTTAATTTTAATTTTTTAAATTTACTGATCTATATGACTATCCTTATGTTAGCATCACACTATTTTGATTATTGTACCATTGCAGTAAGTATTAAAATCCGGATGTATAAGTCATCTAACTTTATTTTTCAAGATTGTTTTAACTATTCAAGTCCCTTGAATTTCCATAGGAATTTTAGAATCAGGTTGTCAATTTCTGCACAGAAGTCAGCTGAGTGAATCATTTGGTGTTGTATCTCAAAGCATGCAGCTATGGGAGTATGCACATTCACTCTGAGATGACAATGGTTTTAGCAGGGCTTTTAAAAACTGTTTCTTTCTCTGATCTCTCTATTAAACTATCTTTCCCATTTGGTATTACACTCAGTTCCATTAACTAATAGTTAGTTGTTTCACTGTTTTTGACAATGCCTTGGAGCATAAACAATTCCCTAGTCTGATCCAATTAAATTTGGGCCCCTTTTGCAGAAGTAGTTTTTGAGGTCAGTCTTCAAGGTTTGTTTTGATATCAAAAAGGCTCTACTTAGCTGCCTCTTTCTCTGGTTCTTTTTGGTAAACTAGCCTGCCTACAGTTTAGCTTATTTCTCTCATGGTGCTGCCATATTTCTTTTAATTGCTAACAGCCAACATCTCTATTGTTTTCAAGAGCACTGTTAGGCTTGAATTTCCCCACACTGTTCTAAATAAAATCATTTCTTTTTGTGGAAAGTTTGAGTTCTATGTTCTTATGGCCTGCCTCTTCCCCCTGGAAATAACCTCTGTGCCACTTCTTCTGAGCTGGAAGTGGGAATAATGGCCCACTTGGTTAAGCTTGTTATTCTTTATTAAGAGGAACTAGTATTTTTGAGAGCATTATTAGGCATGAACTTCCCATGAAATCAGCTCCTTTGGGGAGATCTCTGATCTCTCTTTTCTCACAGACTGCCTCTCCCACCTAGCCAAAATCTTTGGCCAAAATCTCTGAACCACTACTCTGGGCATTGGGGGGGGTGGTAGCCTGTTATCTTTCCTGCTTGCCTCTACCAGTATGGAAACCTCTACCCTATAAGCCAGCTGGGACAAAGACAGTCAAGGCCCTATTAATTTTGGCTTGCAATGCCTCTAGGCAGGGCCAAAGGTAGACCCTCTTTAGACAGGGTATAACCTCTATACCCTATAGTTAAACAGGGTAGAGTCTCTATTCTGTAAATAGGGGCTGGGTTGAATAAGGAAATGCTTGGACTTTTTTTTTTTTTTTTTTGCGGTACACAGGCACTGTTGTGGCCTCTTCCGTTGCGGAGCACAGGCTCCGGACGCGCAGGCTCAGCGGCCATGGCTCACAGGCCCAGCCGCTCTGCGGCATGTGGGATCCTCCCGGACCAGGGCACGAACCCATGTCCCCTGCATCGGCAGGTGGACTCTCAACCACTGCGCCACCAGGGAAGCCCAACCCTTGGACTTTGACCAGGATCATCGGGAAACTACCCTCTTCAAACTGGAGTTAAAAGAGTTGAGAAATCAAGAGAGACTTCAGAAACCTTATAATAGGTTGAGTTTTATTTAACTGAGAATACCAAGGAAGGCCCTGGAATGTCCCATATTGTTTGTATTGATGTTTTATTCATAGGCATATAATGTAAATTTTGGTCAGTTATATATATGAGTAAATTATCTAGGAAACTTCAGGGCTTTCTGTATATTAAAATGACACACAAGGAAGATGGCAACTTACTTCTATCTTTAGATATTATAAGAGGAATATTATTACCAGAATTGCTGCCTCCATCATTAAATCCTGAGAGATGATAACCCAAGAGGAAGCATATTAGCTGGGAATGATAGAGGAGAATGACTGGAAATGGCTTTCATGACATTAACACTTTCTGAGTGGCCCTTGACTCATTACAGGATATAATATGTTGCCATTGAATAAGCCAATAGATTTGTATTTACCCCTTACTTGCAGCCAAAACATTTCGATAAAGAAGGGGGAACAACATTTTCAGTATATCTATGGTTGATGGAAACATCGGAACTATGAGGAATAAAACAAGGTCATAAAATTTGAAGAGAAAAGAATGAAAGGAGCTACAGTAGGGGAGAAGTCAAAATGGTAGGTAAGAAACAGAGCAAGTGAGATCTCTTAGAACATGTTATAGAAGTCTGTCCTTATCAAAAGGACAGAAAGAACTGACTGGAAGATTTTAGGCAAAGAAGGATATTCAGATTTGTATTTTGACGATATTGTTCTGGCAGAAATGCAGAGGATGTATTTGCAACGTAGAAACAGAATGTGTGTACAAATAGAGCAACTGAAGGTAAAGGGATGCAAGGGAGACATAACTGTAACTGGGGTTTTGAAATATGCAGTAGAAGTAGAGCAAAAATGTCTAAGCAGTAACTACAATAAAACATTTGATGGATTGGGTTAATGGACTAGACTCTGAAGGGTGTCAAGAATGATAATTATGTTCTGTTCCTTCAGTGGAGTAAACAGTGATACTATTTACTAAGATAGTAAACAATGGAAGAAAACCACACAGCAGAATAGGGGACAGATTGTGAGTTAAGTGAAGAATTCAGTGAAAAGGTGCATGGGAAGATCTATATAGACAGATTCTCTATATCTAGGTGACAATTAAAGCAATGCATGAGAATGAGATGGCTAAGGGCCCAGCGTTGCGCCTTGAAGGATGCCAACAACTGGCTTTATAGAAAACGAAGAGGCAAGAGAGAAAACAGTAAGATAGAAGCCAAAAGATTACTGTGTTAGTTAATCCAAAAAGAAAATGTGCTTTAAAAAGGAGGTTGAGGAGGATTGTGATCACACTAGTTCATGTAAAATTATAAAACAGAATGCATTTAAAAGTAGATGGAGATTTGAAATAGAAAAATAAATTATTCAATTTGGCTGAATTCTAGAGTTTCCAAATTCCAAATTCATCTTTAGAACAATAGATGCTTTTATATTACAATCTGAAATGCAAAAAATAAATGTGGGACAGAACCAACTAAATATATATTACATTCATCAAAAATGTCTAAAATATCTGAAGTTTATCCTAAATAATTTAATAAGTATTACCACAGAAAATCATATATCCATTCCCTAAAAATGATCAAAACAAGCCTCTCCAAATTAAGAGTACCTAGAGGATTATATAGCTGTAATTCTAGTATTTGTGAAGGATTTTATGTTGTTATTTACTAGATGATCAAATGAAAATGTGAATTTGTCATAGAAACTCATGTCTGGAACTGAAAATGCACCACTTCTTGAGAATTACAGCACTTCCCCACACAATAGTGCTGTGTGCAATCTGAATCCTTCCAGGAGCTTAATTCAAAAATATGGTTTTAATAAACAACATAGTTTTACTAGTTTTAGAGTACAGCTAAAATCCAATTTAAATTCAGTGGGGCTATTGTGAGTTTTGTAAACTACAATTTTCTATCAAGTGGAAATAACCATTTTTGTAGACAAGAATTTAAGACTGGGGTTTGCTAATGAAAAGTCATGAACTCCAGGAAAAGTTTGGAGGTGTTTGTTAGATTGATCAAACTTGTGGGTGGTCAGTTGCAACTCCGCTATCTTGCATTTCAGGAGAAAAACAACGGCTGTGCTAGCTTGCAAAAATGTATGTGCAACTCCAGTTATTCTCTAAACAATTATTGTGTGGGCAATAATTGTTTTTTTAAATAACTTTCTCATGATGTCATTTTCACATATTTGAACAGCTATCCAAAACTTATAAAAATTTTTCATTGCTGAATTATTTGAATGAGTAAAATCTGTACTAGATTTGTGAGACATTGTTTTAAAAATGCTGGTCACAAACACAATCTCTCCTATCTAAACATCAATAACCAAAGAAATTTTTTTCAATCACTTTATTTCAAATAATACACTCCTTAGAACTACATTCCAAGACAAACTATGCATGAGTATTAGATCAAGAGAGAGAAAAACTTCTGTATGAGAGGCAGTATAAGAATCTGTTTCAGGGAGTGACCTTCAAGATGGTGGAGAGGTAAGATGTGGAAATCACTTTCCTCCCCACAAATACATCAAAAATACATCTACATGTGGAATAACTCCTACAGAACACCTACTGAACGCTGGCAGAAGACCTCAGCCTTCCCAAAAGGCAAGAAAATCCCCATGTACCTGGGCAGGGCAAAAGAAAAAAGGAAAAACAGAGACAAAAGAATAGGGACAGGATCTGTACTTCTGGGAGGGAGTTGTGAAGGAGGAAAAGTTTCCACACACTTGGAAGCCCCTTCACTGGTGGAGATGGGGGTGGGCAGAGAGGAAGCTTTGGAGCCACGGAGGAGAGAGCAGCAACAGGAGTGCAGAGGGCAGAGTGGAGAGATTCCTGCACAGGGGATCAGTGCTGACCAGCGCTCACCAGCCTGAGAGGCTTGTCTGCTCACCCACCGGGGCAGGCAGGGGCTGGGAGCGGAGCCTCGGGCTTTGGAGGTTGGATCCCAGAGAGAGGACTGGGGTTGGCTGTGTGAACACAGCCTGAAGGGGGGTAGTGCACCACAGCTAGCTGGGAGGGAGTGAAGGAAAAAGTCTGGAACTGCCTAAGAGGCAAGAGACCATTGTTTCGGGGTACGTAAGGAGAGAGGATTCAGAGCACCACCAAAACGGGTTCCAGAGATGGGAACAAGCCGTGGATGTCAGTGCAGACCCCAGAGACGGGCATGAGATGCTAAGGCTGCTGCTGCCACCACCAAGAAGCCTGTGTGTGAGCACAGGTCACTATCCACACCCCCGTCCCGGGAGCCTGTGCAGCCCGCCACTGCCAGGGTCCTGTGATCCAGGGACAACTTCTCTGGGAGAACACATGGCATGCCAAGGGCTGTTGCAACATCACGCTGGCCTCTGCTGCTACAGGTTAGCCCTGCATTCCATACCCCAACCTGCCCCAGCCTGAGTGAGCCAGAGCACCCTAATCAGCTACTTTAACCCCATCCTGTCTGGGTAGGGAACAGATGTCCTCAGGCGACCTACATACAGAGGTGGGGCAATCCAAAGCTGAACCCCAGGAGCTGTGCCAACAAAGAAGAGAAAGGGAAATCTCTCCCAGCAGCCTCAGGAGGCACAGTTTAAATCTCCACAGTCACCTTGATGTACCCTGCATCTGTGGAATACCTGAATAGACAACGAATCATGCCAAAATTGAGGTGGTGGACTTTGGGAGCAACTGTAGACTTGGGCTTTGCATTCTGCATCTAATTTGTTTCTGCTTTTATGTTTATTTTAGTTTAGTATTTAGAGTTCATTATCATTGGTAGATTTGTTTATTGATTTGGTTGCTCTCTTTTTTTATATATATATATTTTTTCCTTTTTCTCTTGTTGTGAGTGTGTATGTGTATGCTTCTTCGTGTGATTTTGTCTGTATAGATTTGCTTTTACCATTTGTCCTAGGGTTCTGTCTGTCCGTTTATTTATTTATTTACTTTTGTATAGTTTTTAGCGTTTGTTACATTGGTGGATTTGTTTTTTGGTTTGGTTGTTCTCTTCTTTCTATTTGTATTACTTTTCTAGTTTTAATCATTTTTTTTAGTTTTTACTTTAATAACTTACTTTATTTTATTTTACTCTTTCTTTCTTTCTTTTTTTTTTCTCCCTTTTCTTCTGAGACGAGTGGCTGACAGGGTGTTGGTACTCCGGCCGGCTTTCAGGCCTGAGCCTCTGAGGTGGGAGATCTGAGTTCAGGACAATTGGTCCACCAGAGACCTCCCAGCCCCACGTACATCAAACAGTGAAAGACCTCACAGTGATTTCCATCTCAACGCTAAGACCCAGCTCCACTCAAAAGCCAGCAAGCAACAGTGCTGTATACCCTATGACAAACAACTAGCAAGAGACGAACACAACCCCACCTAATAGAAGAGAGGCTGCCTAAAATCATAATAAGTTCACAGACAGCACAAAACACACCAGCAGATGTGGTCCTGCCCACCAGGGAGACAAGATCCACTCTCATCCATCAGAACAAAGGGACAAGTCCCCTCGACCAGGAAGCCTACACAATCCACTGAACCAGCCTTATCCACTGGGGGTGGACACCAAAAAATAATGGGAAATACGACCTGCAGCCACGAAAAAGAGACCCCAAACACAGTAAGTTAAGCAAAATGAGAAGACAGAGAAATACACAGCAGATGAAGGAGAAAGGTAAAAACCTACCAGACTGAAAAAATGAAGAGAAAATAGGCAGCTTACCTGAAAAAGAATTCATAGTAATGATAGTAAAGATGATACAAATCTTGGAAATAGAATGGAGAAAATGCAAGAAACATTTAACAAGGACCTAGAAAAACTAAAGAGCAAACAAATAATGATGAACAACAAATCAATGAAATTAAAATTCTCTAGAAAGAATCACTAGCAGAATAACTGCAGCACAAGAACGGATAGGTGACTTGAAAAATAAAATAGTGGGAATAACTACCACAGAGCAGAATAAAGAAACAAGAATGAAAAGAATTGAGGACAGTCTCAGAGACCTCTGGGACAACATTAAATGCACCAATATTCAAACTATAGGGGTCCCAGAAGAAGAAGAGAAAAAATAAAAAGTGGACTGAGAAAATATTAGAAGAGATAATAATTGCAAACTTCCCTAATATGGGAAAGGAAATAGTCAATCAAGTCCAGGAAGCACAGAGAGTCCCATACAGGATAAATCCAAGGAGAAAGATGCCAAGATACACATTAATCAAACTATCAAATATTAAATACAAAGAAAAAATATTAAAAGCAAAAAGGGAAGAGCAAGAAATAACATAAAGGAATCCCCATAAGGTTAACAGCTGATCTTTCAGCATAAACTCTGCAAGCCAGAAGGGACTGGCAGGACATATTTAAAGTGATGAAAGTAATCTACAACCAAGATTACGCTTTCCAGCATGGATCCCATTCAGATTCGACAGAGAAATTAAAACCTTTACAGACAAGGAAAAGCTAAGAGAATTCAGCACCACCAAAACAGCTTTACAACAAATGCTAAAGGAAATTCTCTAGGCAGGAAACACAAGAGAAGGAAAAGATCTATAATAACAAACCCAAAACAATAAAGAAAATGGCAATAGAAACATACACATCCATAACTACCTTAAATGTAAATGGATTAAATGCTCCAACCAAAAGACATAGACTGGCTGAATGGATACAAAAAGAAGATCCATATATATGCTGTCTACAACAGACAAAATTCAGACCTAGGGACACATACAGACTGAAAGTGAGGGGATGGAAAAAGATACTCCATGCAAATGAAAATCAAAAGAAAGCTGGTGTAGCAATTCTCTCATTAGACAAAAAAAACTTTAAAATAAAGACTAGTAAAAGAGACAAAGAAGGACACTGCATAATGATCCAGGGATCAATCAAAGAAGAAGATATAACAATTATAAATATTTATGTGCCCAATATAGGAGCACCTCAATACATAAGGCAAATGCTAACTGCAATAAAAGGGGAAATCGACAGTAACACAATAATATTAGGGGACATTAACACCCCATTTTCACCAATGGACAGATCATCCAAATTGAAAATAAATAAGGAAACATAAGTTTTAAATAATACATTAAACAAAATGGGCTTAATTGATATATATAAGACATTCCATCCAAAAACAACAGAATACACTTTCTTCTCAAGTGCTCATGGATCATTCTCCAGGATAGATCATATCTTGGGTCACAAGTCAAGCCTGGGTAAATTTAAGAAAATTGAAGTCATATCCAATATCTTTTCCAACCATAACACTATGAGACTAGGTATCAATTACAGGAAAAAATCTGTAAAAAATACCATCAAATGGAGGCTAACCAATACACGACTTAATAACCAAGAGATCACTGAAGAAATCAAAGAGGAAATCAAAAAATACCTAGAAACAAATGACAATGAAAACACAATGACACAAAACCTATGGGATGCAGCAAAAGCAGTTCTAAGAGGGAAGTTAATAGCAATACAATCCTACCTCAAGAAAAAAGAAACATCTCAAATAAACAACCTAACCTTACACCTAAAGCAATTAGAGAAAGAAGAACAAAAAAACCCCAAAGTTAGCAGAAGGAAAGAAATCATAAAGATCAGAGCAGAAATAAATGAAAATCAAATGAAGGAAACGATAGCAAAGATCAATAAAACTAAAACCTGCTTCTTTGAGAATATAAAGAAAATTGATGCACCATTAGCCAGACTCATCAAGAAAAAAAGGGAGAAGACTCAAATCAATAGAATTAGAGATGAAAAAGGAGAAGTAATAACTGACACTGCAGAAATACAAAGGATCATGAGAGATTACTACAAGCAATTATATGCCAATAAAATGTACAACCTGGAAGATATGGACAAATTCTTAGAAAAGCACCACCTCTGAGACTGAAGCAGGAAGAAATAGAAAATATAAACAGACCAATCACAAGCACTGAAATTGAAACTGTGATTAAAAACCTTCCAACAAACAAAAGTCCAGAACCAGAAGGCTTCACAGGCAAATTCTATCAAACATTTAGAGAAGAGCTAACATCTATCCTTCTCAAACTCTTCCACAACATAGCAGATGGAGGAACACTCCCAAACTCATTCTACGAGGCCACCATCACCCTGATACCAAAACCAGACAAAGATGTCACAAAAAAAGAAAACTCCAGACCAATATCACTGATGAACATAGATGCAAAAACCCCCAACAAAATACTAGCAAACAGAATCCAACAGCACATTAAAGAGATCATACACCATGATCAAGTGGGGTTTATCACAGGAATGCAAGGACTCTTCAGTATATACAAATCAATCAACGTTATACACCATATTTAAAAAATTGAAGGAGAAAAAACATACGATCATCTCAATAGATGCAGAAAAACCTTTCGACAAAGTTTAATACCCATTTATGATTAAAAACCCTCCAGAAAGTAGGCATAGAGGGAACTTACCTCAACATAATAAAGGCCATATACAACAACCCCACAGCCAACATCATTCTCAATGGTGAAGAACTGAGACCATTTCCACTAAGATCAGGAACAGGACAAAGTTGCCCACCCTCACCACTATTGTTCAACACAGTTCTGGAAGTTTTAGCCACAGAAATGAGAGAAGAACAATAAAAGGAATCCAAATCAGAAAAGAAGAAGGAAAGCTCTCACTGTTTGAAAATGACATGACACTATTCATAGAGAATCCTAAAGATGCTACCAGAAAACTACTGGAGCTAATCAATAAATTTGGTAAAGTAGTAGAATACAAAATTAATGCACACAAATCTCTTGCCTTCCTATGTACTAATGATGAAAAATCTGAAAGAGAAATTAAGGAAACACTCCCATTTACCATTGCAACAAAAAGGATAAATACCTAGGAATAAACCTAACTAAAGAGACAAAAGACCTATATGCAGAAAACTATGACACTGATGAAAGAAATTAAAGATGATACAAACAAATGGAGAAATATACCATGTTCTTGAATTGGAAGAATCAACGTTGTGAAAATGAGTCTACTACCCAAAGCCATCTACAGATTCAATGCAATCCCTATCAAACTACCAATAGCATTTTTCACAGAAGTGTAACAAAAATTTTCACAATTTGTATGGAAACACAAAAGACCCCAAATAACCAAAGCAATCTTGAGAAAGAAAAACAGAGCCTGAGTTATCAGGCTCCCTGACTTCAGACTATATTACAAAGCTACAGCAATCAAGACAGCATGGCACTGGCACAAAAGAGAAATATAGATCAATGGAACAGGCTAGAAAGCCCAGAGATAAACCCATGCACATATGGTCACCTTATCTTTGATAAAGGAGGCAAGAATATACAATGGAGAACAGACAGCCTCTTCAAGAAGTGGTGCTGGGAAAACCAGACAGCTATATGTAAAAGAATGAAATTAGTACACTCCCTAACACCGTACACAAAAATAAACTCAAAATGGATTAAAGACCTAAATGTAAGGCTAGACACTATAAAACTCTTAGAGGAAAACATAGGCAGAACACTCCATGACATAAATCACAGCAAGATCCTTTCTGACCCACCTCCTACAGGAATAGAAAAAAAAACTAAAATAAACAAATGGGACCTAATGAAAGTTAAAAGCTTTTGCACAGCAAAGGAAAGTATAAACAAGATGAAAAGACAACCCTCAGAATGGGAGAAAATAGTTGCAAACGAAGCAACTGACAAATGATTTATCTCCCAAATATATAAGCAGTCCATGTAGCTTGATATCAAAAAAACAAACAACCCAATCCAAAAAAGGGAAGAAGACCTAAATAGATATTTCTCCAAAGAAGATATACAGATTGCCAACAAACACATGAAAGAATGCTCAACATCATTAAACACTAGAGAAATGCAAATCAAAACTACCATGAGATATCACCTCACACCAGTTAGAACGGCCATCATCAAAACATCTACAAACAATTAATGCTGGAGAGGGTGTGGAGAAAAGGGAACCCTCTTGCACTGTTGGTGGGACTGTAAATTGATACAGCCATTATGGAAAACAGTATGAAAGTTCCTTAAAAAACCTAAACATAGAGCTACTATACAACCTAGCAATCCCACTACTGGGCATATACCCTGAGAAAACTGAAATTCAAAAAGAGTCATGTACCAAAATGTTCATTGCAGCTCTATTTACAATAGCCCGGAGATGGAAACAACCTAAGTGCCCACCAACGGATGAATGGATAAAGAAGATGTGGCACATATATACAATGGAATATTACTCAGCCATAAAAAGAAACGAAATTGAGCTATTTGTAATGAGGTGGATAGACCTAGAGTCTGTCATACAGAGTGAAGTAAGTCAGAAAGAAAAAGACAAATACCGTATGCTAACACATATATATGGAATTTAAGAAAAAAAAATGTCATGAAGAACCTAGGGGTAAGGCAGGAATAAAGACGCAGACCTCCTAGAGAACGGACTTGAGGTTATGGGGAGGGGGAAGGGTGAGCTGTGACAGGGCGAGAGAGAGTCATGGACATATACACACTAACAAACGTAGTAAGGTAGATAGCTAGTGGGAAGCAGCCGCATGGCACAGGGATATTGGCTCGGTGCTTTGTGACAGCCTGGAGGGGTGGGATAGGGAGGGTGGGAGGGAGGGAGACGCAAGAGGGAGGAGATATGGGAACATATGTATATGTATAACTGATTCACTTTGTTATAAAGCAGAAACTAACACACCATTGTAAAGCAATTATACCCCAATAAAGATGTTAAAAAAAAAAAAGGCTACAAACTGCATTTAATGAAAATTTCCAATTCAAACAGAATTAACAACAAAAAAGGTATCATCAAATAAATGAATGAATGATTGAATGATAGAATGGGGTAGCTTTCAGAGTTGGTTAACTGGGTGGCTCAATAACACCACCAAGGGCCACATTTCCTTTTTTATTCTCACCTTTGTTCTTATGTTTCCAAAATGGTTGCAGCATCCCAGGCATCAGTCATAACTACAGAAACATCCTTGTGCATATATTTTAAAGAAGTTTCACAGCTGAATTCCAGAATTGTATCAGAGACCTAAGCCTAACACAATCACTGTCAAGGATATTTGAACCACCACAATTGGGTTAAAACAATTAGGAATCATTCTCTGAGCTGTTTGGGAAGAGGGTGGCAAGTGTGAAGCAATTTGAGGTAAGCCAATTTCTTGCAATAAATCTCTTAGTAGCCATCTCCTACTGGTTCTATGTCTCTGGTTGAAACCTGACTAGTATGCTTTATATCACAGATATTCACTAAATTAAATTTTATTAATTGTAAAGTACATTATAAATATCTTCCCTGGTAACCCCTACCTCACTTCATGATCTCATTAAAATATACATAGAAAATCCATTTCATATCAGGGTATATCATGCTGTGATATTAATTGGATATACTATGAATTAAAAAGTGATTATAATAGTTAATATGTAACTATAAAATGGGTCTTTCACCAAAAGCAAATATTCTAGGCAGGTTCCTTTCTAGCTATACATTCATTCGTTCATATGTGAAAAACACTGGATATTAGTAGACCTCAAAACATACATGACAACTAAATATGAATATCACTTTGCTTCAATTAGAAAAAGACAAATTGGTTTGCTGATATTTGATTTAAATGATTTCTGTTTTTTTTCTGGTACTGAGAGAAAATATTTTGCACATAGCTGATATGTAATAAACATCTGCTTATTATTAGAAAATTACATATTTATTTTGCATTCTATTTTGCAGAAATTCACTGATGGCAGTCAAAAAGCTATTTTTTAGAGAAGTCATTGATCAGTTTTCATTATTTTTGGATATTAACAAAGAGCAACTATTTACGCTGCTATTTAATGTGTAAAATTATATCTATTAAAGGACACTAACAATTTTTGTAAATTTTTTATAAAGTAAATTAACTTGATAACCCATTGCAGTATTCACGAATGCATTTTTCACAGAACTAGAATAAATAATTATAAATTTGTATGAAAACAACAAAGACCCAGAATAGCCAAAACAATCTTGAGAAAGCAGAACAAAGCTGGAGGTGTCACACTCCCTGATTTCAAGCTATACTACAAAGCTACAGTAATCAAAACAGTATGGTGCTAGCACCAAAAAAGACACATAGATCAATGAAACAGAATAAAGAGCCCCCAAATAAATCCACATTTATATGTTCAATTAACCTACAACAAAGAAGAAAAGAATATACAATAAAAAGACAGCTTCTTCAATAAATGGTGTTGGGAAAATGGGACAGCTACATGCAAATAAAACTGGACTACTTTCTCACAGCATATACAAAAAATAAACTCAAAATGGATTAAAAACTTAAATGTAAGATCTGAAACCATAAAACTCTTAGAAGAAAACCTAGGTAGTACAATCTTTGACATTGGTCTTAGCAATACTCTTTCAGATCTGTCACCTCAGGTAAAGGAAGCAAAAGCAAAAATAAACAAATGGGACTACATCAAACAAAAAACTTCTGCACAGCAAAGGGAACTATTGACCAAACAAAAAGGTGGATAACTGAATGGAAGAAAATATTTAAAAAGGATATATGTATTTATAAAGGTTAATATACAAAGAACTCATATGACTCAACATCAAAAAAATATGCAACCTGCTCAAAAAATGGGCAGAGGACTTAAACAGACATTTTTCAAAGATGACATACAGATGGCCAAGAGACACATAAAAAATGCTCAACATCACTAATCATCAGAGAAATGTAAATGAAAACCACAATGAGACACCACCTCACACATGTCAGAATGACTATCATCAAAAAAGCAACAAATAACAAGTGCTGGTGAGGATGTGGAGAAATGGGAACCCTTGTGCACTGTAGGCAGGAAGGTAAATTGGTATAGCCACAATGGAAAACATTATGAAGGTTTCTCAAAAAATTAAAAATAGAACCCACCATATGATATAACAATTTCACTTCTGGGTATTTACCAGAAGAAAACAAAAACACTAATTTGAAAAGATACACGCACCCCAATGTTTATTGTAGCATTATTTACAACAGCCAAGATATAGAAGCAACCTCAGTGAATAAAGAAAAGTATATATTATATTACATATATATCTGTAATTGCTCAGCCTTTAAAAAAGTGAAATCATGCCATTTTTTTTTTTTTTTGTCCACTGAAGCTTGAAATTTATTACCTTGCTTCCCCCAGCACACAAGTTAAGACAAATTTCCTTTGTTCCATGATGGAAATTAACAGTGTGCTCCTCTTGACTTTGACCCTTCCTTCTGCCTCTTCCTTTCCTTTTCCATAGTTTTTCAAGTGAAGCACTTTGAAATATACATTTACTGGCTACGGGAACATTTTGTGGTTAATCATTAGAGGGATCCTAGACCAATGGAGAAACCCAAACATTTCTAGTTTATTCATCCATGGCATGTACTGATCCAGCAACAATTAACTGTAACTTCCTGGAAATATACAGATCCTGGATGCTCTTGCAGAGTAGTTAAAAACAGAAGCTATGGATTCAGGCTCACTTGGGTTAGAATCCTGGCTTTGCCATTTCCTAGCTTCAGGCTTCAGCTTTAAGCCCTTGGGCAAGGTACTTAACCACAGTGAGCCTCAGTTTCCCCACCTAAGATATGGGGATGATAGTACTGCCTGTAAGAATTATAAGGATTGTCTGCAGGGTTAAAGGACAGACAGTATGTGTAAAGGCTAGCAATTAGCAAGTACTTGATATGTATTAGCTGCTATTCTATCATCCCATTGGCCAAACTACTGCATATTACCACCGTTACTTAGGCATTTTCTAACAATGTAAGGACACCCACGACTTGTACATTTATTTTAATTCTTCTATTTAATTCTCCCATGAATTATATAAGCTCGGCTATATAATAACTTTTATTATATATTCTAAAGAAGTAGTAAAGCACAATGTTCACTTACACAATTAACATGCAGTCAGCACTGGGTAACTCAGAGACACAAATGTCAACAATTTTTGTTCAGAACTCATCTGCATGATACATAAAGTCTGCACTGCTGCTGTGACTCTGCAGACAAGCTTTCAAAGCTGGCCTCCCCACCAGTGGCATCATAAGAGAAGCTTAAATAAAACAACAGATTTCTGTGCCCATACCTCCCAAGTTCTGATTCAGAAAGTCTGAGGTAGGGCCTATGAATCTCTCATTTCTGTGCCGAACAAGAGACACCAGACCACTAAGGAGCTGCTGGATCTCTATTTTTGAAAGGCCCCCAGGGTGATTCTACATATGTAGAATCAGGCTCTAAAATGCTGATGCAGAGCACGATCATTTTTTGATTGGATCTGGGCGACTGAGAATAGTGAAACCACAGTTAAAGCACATGTTTTTTTAAGATCCTGAAATTACCGTTAGGTGATAGGTGTTGAGTCTGACACTGGAAAGCATTTCTCCATTGTGGTCATGGCTTGAGAGAGCCATCAGCTTTCCCCAGTTCGTGGATGGCCTTGTTATCCAGCAGTTCCTTCTTGTCACTTGGTCTCACTGCGTTGTTCAGCATTGCTCTAACCACAGTCATCACTGGCACAGAATGGTCGCTGGATCAAGATTCTGGTAAGGAGCCATAGAACTTCCTAACGAACCATTCACCTGGGCAAGATTCTTGCCTATCACATAATAGAACTCCGGGCCAAAATATGGAGTAACGATCAAATTTTAACTCTTCAACCCTAGCTTCCATTTCTCCCTTGACTTGCAGATATAAAAAATTGCTTGACTTGTCAGCTCCCTTAGAGGAGAGCAAGTTGAAATGTTTGCACCCTCCAGCTTTTGCCAGCTCTGCAGCCTTCAGGACATAATCTCGATCAACACGAACAAATGCCTCTGCCCCAGCTTTTTGTCTGGTGGTACCCAGGCAACAGAATGCAACATCATGACCTTGAAAGGCAGAAGCGTAGTCATCCAATTTCTCAAAGTCCACCACTTCTTGATTCACATTTTTAGAAACTTCCTCGTCAAAGGTGAGCTTCCTCCGGCCAGTCAGCGTGACTTTGGAAAACAGGCTCTGCTCCAGGGTTTCTTTCAAGAGTACTCTGTCGGTTTCCCCGCTGGCACCCAAAATAAAGACGGATTTATTCTGCATCCTGAAGTCTTCCGAAGCCTCGGCAGCGCTTCTGTCTCGGCCATGCTAGAGCCGGCCCCCGGCCCCGGGTCCTCAGGATGCAGCAGAAGCAGCGCGCCACGGCCACCATCTCGACACCGGCGCCACCACCGCCACCGCCCGCGCTCAGGGCTGCGGGCCAGGACATTTGGCCATCCCTCCAGCCCAGGGCTTTCCTCCCCTCGCCGGCCTCTGTGAGGCCCCTCCCCTGCCCGCACCTACCTGACTGTGTCAATCTTGGCGTTTTTTGACAACACAGATGGATCTAGAGGCTATCATGCTAAGTGAAATAAATCAGAGAGACGAACACAAATATCACACGACCTCACTTACAGGTGAAAGCTAAAAACAGGTGTTTGCCAGATTGGAGGAGGGTAGAGGAGTTGTGCAAAATAGGTAGCGGAGATTAAGAGGTACAGACTTCCAGGCATAAAATAAATAAACCATGGGGATGTAATATAAAGCAAGGAATATGGTTAATAATAATAATATTAACCATGTTCCTTGTGAGGGGACCGATGGTCACCAGATTTATCATGGTGATCATTTTGTAATCTATGTAAATGTACAACCACTATGTAGTATACCTGAAACTAACATAAGATTGTACACCCACTATATTTCAATTAAAAAAAAAAAAACGTTTTTTGGATAGGTCAACAATAATGTCCAGAGCTTGATTAAATCAGGTCACAAGCTCTACAGATTAGGTGTTATCTCAAACTTGCATGGATTAATTATTTTCTTTTAAGGATCTTACACCAGGATCTGCCATAGTAGATCAAGCATTTTTAATTAACAGAAATTAAAGCAGTATCCAGTACCTACCTATGGTTTTGGAAAATTTTTTTGCTGTTTGGTTGAACTACGATTGTTCAGACTATTTGATGGAACATATTCAAACTGGTTCTTGAGTAAATAAGCTCATCTGGAGTCTTTCTATAATACTTTGGATTAATATGATTTTTGTACAAAAATTAATTCCATAATGAGAGAAGTAGAGTGTGGCACTGGGATGTTTAGTTGTTTTGTTTTTTCTTGCACACGATGAGAGAAGGCAGAATCACTGGCTGATGGAATCTAATAATCTTTTACCTAAAGCTGACTTGAACCAGATTTAGCTGTTCTTACTCTGCTCGTCAAGATATAAAGCTTTGGGGCTTTGGCTACAGATCACTTCTTTAATAAATGGTTGTAATTTCAATGACTTTTGCGGTACGCGGGCCTCTCACTGTTGTGGCCTCTCCCGTTGCAGAGCACAGGCTCCGGATGCGCATGCTCAGCGGCCATGGCTCACAGGCCCAGCCGCTCCGCTGCATGTGGGATCCTCCCGGACCGGGGCACGAACCCATGTCCCCTGCATCGGCAGGCGGACTCTCAACCACTGCACCACCAGCGAAGCCCTCAATGACCTTTTCTTAAACCTCCTTATCTACTTACATGCAAAATTGCAAGAAATGAAGCTTGACATTTTTCCAATCCATGTCTTAAAACTAGAATTACTCCCACTGTGACACGAATCAGAGTGTAGTTATGATCATTTAAAATACCAAGTTGAACAATTATTTTTACAATCCCACAATTCTGATTCCTTTCCACCCTAGACTTCTCAACATTAGTCAGGAAAACGAGAAAAAAAGAACTGACAACATAATTTTTTCTTTTCTGTTTAACAAATGAAAGTAAAAAAGAAATGTAATCGAACAAATGCAATACATGCCTACTATCTGAGATACCTTTAGAAAGTTTATTCATTCATTGTTTCATCACTCATTCAAATATTTATAGAGTGCTTAATATGAACTGGCAATATCGTAGGCACTGGGGATGTTACATATACAAGAAAAATCTCTGCCATTGTAAAATGTATATAATAGTGAGTGGAGATAGAAAATAACTTGTAAGCAAAAAATATTTCAGATAAGGATAATTAACATGGACAAAATGAAACAAAGTAATTCATGAAAATGCATGTTGTGTGATGAGGTGTGAGGGGGGCGTGAAGAACATCTTTAATTAGAATTGTCAGCAAAAGCCAAGCTGAGGTTATGGTATTTTAATTAATATAGAACCAATCACAAAATCAATACTATAATAATATGTCACTGAAAAATTTTATTTAAAATCAAGTCAAATGTTTCAATGATTTTACGAAGTACATTAAAAAGCAAGTATCGGGCTTCCGTGGTGGCGCAGTGGTTGAGAGTCCGCCTGCCAATGCAGGGGACACGGGTTCGTGCCCCGGTCCGGGAAGATCCCACATGCCGCGGAGCGGCTGGGCCCATGAGCCATGGCCGCTGAGCCTGCGCGTCCGGAGCCTGTGCTCCGCAACGGGAGAGGCCACAACAGTGAGAGGCCCACGTACAGCAAAAAAAAAAAAAAAAAAAAAGCAAGTATCAAAAAAGAGAAAACCTTTAAATTCATCTTTATGTATGGAGAGTAGTATCAACATCATTAAATATATTAAGTGGATAACTATTATAATTTAACAGTATAATGATATAAAAGATGATGTGTTTTCCTTTTTCTTTGATTTACTTATCACACATGATGTCAAAATTATAAAATGACAAAGGCTCAAGGAAAACTGTAAGCTTACGTGTTAAAGACGGTTGATGTATCCAAAATGTTTGCAAAATATGACTTTAGGATGAGGGATGGAATATGTAGAAATATGAATCTTTTTATTTCATAAAAATGCTAAATATTCTTTTATTTTTTTAATTTTTAGTTTTTTTATTTTTGAATTTTTGAATTTCATTTTATTTATTTTTTTATATATCAGATTCTTATTAGTGGTGTGATGAATTGGGAGATTGGAATTGCCATATATACACTCATATGTATAAAATGGATAACTACATATACTTTTAGATCATTGATATTTGACTTTTCACAAGAATATACTGACTACTGAGTTATTAAATTTTCATTGTATACTTCTCTGAGGTTGACTCAATTAGACATCTGTCTAGCTATTATTTGTAGGTTTGTAATTCTTACCAGAGAAATCACCCATTTTGTTTATTTTTTAAAATGAAAGGCATGGTAAAATGAAAGGTAATTTTCTTAATTTTAGGTGTACTTTCTATCTCAAGTATTGCTCATTTCTATTTCATTCTCTACGCAGTCTCCTTATTGATCTATCAAAAATACAAACATATCATTGAAAAGTGTGAGCATATAAATTCCATGCTTAAAATGCTTCAAAGACTCATCTGGTCAGTGCTTTTCAACATGTTTCACTGATATGTTCTAAATTGTATTGGACATTGAACATATATATCAGGGTGTGGGGATCTTTTTACTGAGGTATATTTTATATTCAGTAAAGTGAACAAAATTTAAGTGTATAATTCAACACATTTTAAAAAATTCTTTCACATGATAACTCAGACTCCTATCAAAATACAGAATATTTTCATCATTTGAGAAAAAGCCCTTCTGCTTCTTCCCAAACTCCACACCTCTCCCCACTCTACCTGTCAAGAAGCAACCATTGTTGTGTTTCTTCAGAAGTTTCTTTGACTATAACAGAATTTCAAATCTAACTACAGAGTGTGGGGCTTCTTTTGATCAGCTAAATAGAAAAATGTTTCTTACGTTTATCAATTTTTGTACATATTAGTAGGATATTCCTTTGTTGTCTTAATTTGCTGAGAGTTATTCCACTACCTGGATATACAACATTTTTCCTAGCCATTCTCCAGTTGATGGACATTTGGATGTTTCCTGTTTTGAGCAACTATGAATATCCCTGTTATGTTATGGACATCCTTGTGTACCTTTTTGTGTACATATGTTTTCAATTCTCTTGTTTAAATAACTAAGTATAGAATAGCTAGGTCATGTTAAAAAAAAAAACTTTATGTTTAACTTTAAGAGAAACTGAGAAGCTAATTTCCAAGATGACTTTAATCATTTTATTCTCCCATCACTAATGTCTACATCTATGCCAACATTGAAGGTTGATGGCCTTTTTGAAATCTAGTAAATATGTAGTAATATCTCACTGAGGTCTTATTTTGCATTTCTCTGATGACTAATAATGGTCACTTGTTCATATGCTTATTGGGCATTTATCTTATTTTGTGAAATTTTTTGTATCTTTTGACTAATTTTTAATTTGGTTGTGTTTTTATTATTGAATTGTAGCAGTTATATATTCTGGATACAGATTCCTTGTCAAATGAACTGTAGATATTTTCTCCCAGTCTGTAGTTTGTTTCTTCAATCCTCTATGAAAA
This sequence comes from Pseudorca crassidens, assembly GCF_039906515.1. Classification (NCBI taxonomy): domain Eukaryota; kingdom Metazoa; phylum Chordata; class Mammalia; order Artiodactyla; family Delphinidae; genus Pseudorca; species Pseudorca crassidens. The sequence continues at coordinate 16,017,452 of NC_090299.1, forward strand.
AGAAATTGCCTACCTAAGGCTAAGAAGATATTTTCTTGCTTTCTTGTAGAACAAGAGAACAAACTGTTCCAGCATTATATATTTTGAAAAGACTTTAATGTCTTTATTGAGTCATTCTGGTGCCAAGTTTTAAAACAAATTGACCATGTAAATGTGAACCAACTTCTGGACTCCATTCTGTTCCACTAATCTAGTTGTCTATCTTTATGTTAATACCATACTAACTAGCTTGGTAAATGTAGATGTGTGCAAATTTTTATTTCAGATAATATATCTCCTCCAGCATTGTTTTTCTTTTTCAACTTTTGTCTATTCTAAGTACTTTGAGGTTCTTACATACATTTTGTAATTAGTTGGACAATTTCTACAAACAACATGCTGAAATATTTATTAGTATTGCATCAAATCTATAGATCAACTGGATGAATTGGCAGCAAAACAATATTGAGTGCTCCATTCTATTACTGGGTATAAATCCCTGTTTGTTTAAGTTTCTTTAGGTTTCCCTGAATGTGGTTTTGTTTAGCTACATGCTACAATTTATAATATAATGTATCTTTAATATCATTCAGAACTTTTTTTTACTTTCAAATTTTTCTTTTGTTCTATTGGTTATGTGCAAATAGGATGCTTAGGTGGCAAATGTATGGGCATTTTCCAGGTACCTCTTTGCTATTAATTTATAATTTGTATTTTTCTTTGTATAATTCCTAAACATTATTAAATTTATATGTAACTATATCCTATTAAAAAAATAATGCTGTGCCTGATATTGCAACTGCAATTCCAATTCAGTCTCACACACACACACATACACACACACAAATTAACCCACTATTCTATCACTTTGCTAAATTCTTTTACTAGCACTGGTAGGTTTTTTTTCTTGTTGCATTGTTTTCTTTTTTGTTCCTTAGGATGTTTTACATACAAGATTATGTCCTCTGTGAATATAGGTAACTGTTTCTTCCTATTGAATTGGTATTACTATTTTTTTTCTTTCTCTTGACGTATTATACTGGATAGGACCTCCAGTTTGAATGGAAATGATAAACAGACATATATGGCTTTTTTGCAATCTTAAAGGGAAAGTTTTCAGTTCTTTAACATATATTGTGATGCTAGCTATAGTTTTATTTTGTTTTGTTTTTTGTAGATGCACTTTATCAAACTGAGAATTTCTTTTATTCTGTTGCTAGAATGCTGGTCATTTTTATTATGAGTGTGTTAGATTTCTCTGACACGTTATAAATTTATTGATAGAATGTTTTTGTTTCTCCTTTAATGAATATGATGAATTATATTGTTTGTTTTTGAATTTAAAAAGTGTGGCTCTGAGTTTTGCTAATATTTGTTTAGGACTTATAGCTTATAGCACCTAAATCAGAGGTTAGTCTGATAAATAAAATATTATTGGAACTTAGCCATGTCAATTCATTTACATATACTCTATGACATTTTACACTACTATGGGAGAGTTGAGCTGTTTCAACAGAAATAATATGACCCTCAAAGTATAAAACATTTACTCCCTGAGCTTTTAAAGAAAATGTTTGCTAACCCCAGGCCAATATCAGTGAATGATATTAGTGTGTATTTTTTTTCTTTTTTTGGTAATGTCTTTGGAATTACTGGCCATATAAAGTAAGATGAGAAGTGTTTATTGCTCCTTTATCAAAGAGCTTTTGTAAAATTTTTTTTCTTGTAATTTTTTGGCATAGTATTTTGATAAGCCTTTTGGCCTGGAGTTTTGTTAGTTGGAAAGCTTATAATTAAAATGCAATTACTTTAATATATAAGATTATTATTTTTTAAATTTAACCTATGAAAATTTTAGTAATTTCTTTTCAAAGAATTTGTCCAAATCTTCTAGGTGAATTAATAATTTTATCATAATATTCTTTTATTATCCTTCTGAAGAATCTATAGTAATTTTTAAATTTAATTCCTAAATTATTCACTTGTGTCTTCCATATTTTTCTGGATTAGTCTAGTTAGTGATTCACCAATCTTATTAATTTTTTTAAAGAATCAAGTTTTGTTTTTGTTAATTATTCCTGTTTTCTCCATTTGCTGTTTAATTGACTTAATTTTGTTTACCACTTCTTTTCTTTGCTTACTTTGAATTTAATTTGCTGTTCTTTTTCTAGCTTCTCAGGGTAGACATCTACGTCACCAGATTTAAAATTTTCTTCTTTTCTATAAGCATTTATGTTAGCTTCTAAGCCCTAATTTAGTGACATCTCACACATTTTGATATGTTATTATCATTTATTTTAAAATATTTTCTAATTTCCCTTATACGATTTCTTCCTTAATTGATAGATTATTTAAAATTATGCTGCTTAATTTCCAAATAGTTGACGGTTTTATAGATTTTTGGTTACTGATTTCCAATATAATACCACTGTTTTGAAAACGCATTCTTAAAACTTGTATATTTATTGAGAATTATTTTATGGTCTGGCACATGGCCTATTCTAGTCAGCCATCTATGTGTAGTTGAAAAATATGTAGTCTATTGTGTGATTGGATGTAATTTTCTATAAATGTCAGTTAATTCTACTTGGTTAATAGTGTTTCTCAAGTCTTTTACACCCTTACTGATTTGCTATATACTTACTCCATAAATGACTGAGGGGGGATGTGGACATTTCCAACTATAATCTCAGTTTGCTTCTTTATCACTTCAGTCCTCATATTTTGACAATATTTGAAGCTATATACACGTATTTTTGGAATTGTTATCCCTTCATGATTAACTGAACTTTTATCAGTGTGAAATGTCTGTTTTAATTCTGGTAATCTTTCTTGTTCTAGAATTAATTTTATTATTAATACAGCCTCTCCATTTTTCATGATTTGTGTTTGTTTGGTATACCATTTTTCATTCTCCTTTGAGTCCATATGTGTCTTTACAATCAGTTTGTCTCTTGTAAATATCATCATAAATACTGGACACAGTGCAGGTTTTGCTGGTACAAAATTCTCATAGCTTTTCTTTGGTTAGAAATGTCTTTATTTCCTCTGCATTTTCCTAGCATATTTTTTGCTGGATATGTAATTATAGGTTAAAGATTTTTAAATATAAACTTTTTATTAAAAACATATCCTTTATGTTGTGCCTCTAAATGTAATATGTCTTTTTTTCCCCTTAGTTCTTTTAAAGTTTTCCTCTTTATTACTGGTTTGGGCAATTTTTTTAATAATGTACCTTAATGTTCATCTTGTTATGTATATTTTGCTTAATGTTGATAGAGCTTCTTAAAACTGTTGATTTATATTTATATTAAAATTTGAAATATCTGGTCATTACTTTTTTTTTGCTTGAAATTTTCTCTCTTCTTACTGTATGTCAATTACATGCATATGAGACTACTTGATGTTTTCCCAGAGTGCCCTGAAACTGTTCTCTTCCTTTTTTTAACTTTATATTTCAGTTTGAAGCAGTTTGAAACATTCAGTTTTTCCCCTTATTCATGTTCAAATATTTTATTTATTAGATTCTTTTGCTTATGAGCCCATCTTTGAAAATTTCACTTTGGGTATCTAATTTTGCTGTTTTAAATGCGCATTTGATTTATTTTTACAGTGTTTATTCCTCTAAGGAGATTTTACAGTTGTTCTTTCATTATCTTTATGTTTTTTTCTTAAATAGTTGAACAAATTTGAATAGATCTTTTAAAATTATTGCCTGCTAATTCCATTACCTCTGACAGTTCTGTGTCTATTTTAACAGACTTACTTTTCTTATTATGGGACACATTTTTCTACTACTTCACATATCTAGTAGTATTTTATTGGATTTTGGACATGATGAGTGCTATGTTAGTGTATGTATAATTTTTTTTCTCCCTTTTGAGAGTTTTGAGGTTTTTCATGGCAGTCAATTAGTTTATTTGCACATTAGCTTGATCCATTCAATGGTTGCTTTTAAGTGTAATTAGGGTAAAAATAAAGGAGCCTTTATTCAAGAGTTAGAGTAGTTCTATTCCAATGTCACAACTTCTGAATTCTATTCAATGTCCAGCTATTCAGTGAGGACTCTTCATTCTTGCTTTTTGGAATATGAACATTTTTCAGTTGTGTCTGTTCATAATACATACAGTATATATTAATATATAAATATATATAAATATACATATAAGTATATAAATATAAATATAAATATATATATATATAGTTTTTATTCCCCAGCTCACAGCTCCTGATAACCATTCTTTCCCTAACTTTATGGACTCTTTTCCACAGCATCTGCAGCTTAGTATTTGCCAATAATTCAAGGAAAGACTTTTAGGACTTTTTTTTTCTGTATAGGTCCCTATTTTTCTACCATGCAAATATCTGTCACCCCAGGAGCCTTGAACTCAGTTTTCTCAACTCAGTGAGACTGCTATGATTTAGTCTTCCTTTCACTGTGCCACAGTCCAGACAGTGTTGGTTGAAAGTCAGGATAAACATGAACCAAATTTCTTATTTCCCTTATACTTCGAATCATAGTCCTTCACTATCTAATGTTTAATGTATGAAAATAATTATTTAGTATAATTTGTCCAGATTTATAGTTGGTTATCACAGGGAATCTAGTCCTATACTAGTTACTTCATCATTGATAGAAATAATATACTCTCTGGGAGGTTTTTTAAGTTATCCAACAGTGTGTTTTATAAATGTCAAATTTCTTTGACATCTCCTTATTATTATTATTTTTAATTATAGCAAACATGCATTATGAAATACCATAAATTTTTATTTAAAAAGCAATATTTTATGTCTCTCTATTTTTGCTGTACACGGGCCTCTCACCATTGCGGCCTCTCCCCTTGCGGAGCACAGGCTCTGGATGCGCAGGCTCCGGATGCGCAGGCTCAGCGGCCATGGCTCATGGGCCCAGCCGCTCCGCGGCATGCGGGATCTTCCTGGACCGGGGCACGAACCGCTGTCCATTGCATTGGCAGGCGGACTCTCACTGTGCCACCAGGGAAGCCCTTTATGTTTCTTTTGACAACTCAATATAGCCTGCCAAATTTCTTATAAATTATAAGTTGTAAGAAGGTCATTTATGCCTAGTTTATATTTCTTTGGTAAGCACTAAAATTCTAACTCCTGCTCTTAGCCTCAATGTTAATCTCCCAAACCAAGTCTTACATTCCAGTGACACTGAATAGCGTATAATTAAGCCCATGCAAAGTATTATTTCCTTTTATGTGTCTTTCTCACTCTGTTCCCATTGTCTGAATCAAGATCCACTTTCTTCATTCCCAGATAACTCTGTGGATATTTCAATAATTGTATTTTGCTATGTTGTATTACAATTCCTTGGCATAAATTAGTTTTGTATTTATATTTTTTTGTATTTTACTTTATTCAATATTTATGTTTGTATTATATTTTTTGCACCTCCATCACCTAGTATAGTGCCTGGATAACGTAGATCCTAAAAAATTATTTGTTGACTATGTTTTTATGTATGGAAAAAATAGTGTCTGCCAGATGTGAGTGTGCATCAATTTATTGTGGAAAATCCTTTGTGGGAAGCTAAATTGTGAACAGAAGTTAATTTCATAAGCAAAGAAAACAGAAAAAAATAAGTTGTTTGGATAATGTGGCATTGATCTGTAATTACTAGAATTATCTAATTTTATTGAAGAAATATATATTTCAATTCAATCAGACTTAGAGAATCATCTGGTTAGGGTATGTATTCCTAGAAATAGTGCTAGAAAACCAAGATCTATCATATGGACTTATTTTCACTCATTGAATATGAAAATTATTTTAGCAATCACTTCGTCTATAATCCCCATTTTACAGCATGAAGAAACTGATATCTGTGTAATCCCCTAGGTTGCCCAGTTTTTGTTTTATTTTGTTTTACAAATTCTATACCCTCTAGTGGAAAAAATATGTAAATGAAGAAGCCAGTTCATATGTGACATATGTTTATGACTTTACTATTCTATCAAGTGTACTTCCAGTAGACGTTGGTGCAAAATTTTACAAACTTAGCTTCTAGATTGCATTAAAGAGGCAAATAATAGAGTTGAGCTTTCCAAGCACACCTTGAAAAGAAATATTACAAGCAAAGAAAGGGTGAAATTCTTTAGGAGTAAACCAGGGAGGCAGAGGTAGTAAGAATGAAATCCTTTACAGTGGAGAAAAAAATAGGTGTATCAAAAATTGATACTTTGGTAATTGTAAGATATGTATACCACATCAATTTTAAAAGTAACTTCAAGATCTCACTGAAAACTAACTGGAGACTGGCAGAAAAACACTTGTACAACCAAGGCTGTAAGAAAGATCTACACAGAATTGGGTAAGAAGGGAAGTGAAGCAACCAGGTCTGGATCTGTGTCCCTGGCAGGAGACAAAGAAGACGAGGGAGATTACACAGGTGGAGATATTCCCTGAGTAGTGAGTGGCTTGAGCCACACATTGGGTGCCCCAGGCCTGGCGTCTGAAACCAGGAAGATGAGTCCCCTTAGCTGGCTTGAAAACCACTGGGACTGACAGGAGAGCTGTGAGAAACCTAGGCTCCACTCATGAAAAGTGTACACACACTGCTTACTCCTGAAACATGGCAGAAGAAGCAGATTAAAACTGCAAGTGACACTGGCAGATTTTCTGCAACCAAAACAGTGTGGAGCCCCACCCGAGCCGAGCACCTGCTTTGTCTCACATGGTTAGCAAGGCAGCTCCACACAAGAGTAAGGGACTGCCACAGCCTGTGCCCTGACCCATGCCAAGTGCCCACTCCAGACTCTCTTACACCAGCACTGCTCCCCTATGGGGTGAAGGTGCCGAAAGCAAATACTCAGAGGGAACGGGGCCAGCTCAGACCTGAACCTCAGGGCTTCTGCCCCAGCAACTTCTGTCCCCAGTAGAGTGGTGTTGGCCACCGGAGGAGAAGCCCTGGCTCATGCCTAGCTCTGGCTCCAGCTCCTTCATCTCCAGCCCTAACTCCTACCAATGTGATAGCTGCCAGCACACCCTGGGGAAAGATATGACTCATGCTCATCTCAGATCCAGGTCTCCCACCAAAGTCACTGGGCATACATAGACTGTATAGAGACACACCCACACAAGGACACCCATTCAAGACTGGGATAGGTAACTGTTTCAACTAAATTCATAGAGACAGAGAAAGTTAAGCAAAATGAGAAGACAGAGAACTTGTTTCAATCAAAAAAACAAGAGAAAATCCCTTAAATAACAACTAAGGATATGACTAATAAGGGGTTAATATCTAAAATACATAAACAGCTCATACAATTCAATATCAAAAAAACAAACACCCAGATTACAAAATGGGCAGAAGACCAAAGAAATTTTTCCAGTGAAGATATACAGATATCCAACAGGCATATGAAAAGATACTATCTCTAACCATCAGGGAAATGCAAATCAAAACCACAATGAGATATCACTTTACACCTGTTGGAATGGCTATCCTCAAAAAGTCTACAAATAAATATTGGCAAGGTGGAGAAAAGGGAACCCTAGTATACTGTTGGTGGGAATGTAAATTGGTGCAGCCACTATGAAAAACACTATGGAGGTTCCTCAAAATACCAAAAATAGAACTACCATATGATTTAGCAATTCCACTCCTAGGTATGTATCTGAAGAAAGTGAAAACACTAACTTAAAAAGATACATGCACCCCAATGTTCATAGCAGCATTATTTACAACAGCCAAGATATGGAAGCAACCTAAGTGTCTATCAACAGATGATTGGATAAAGAAGAAGTGGGGTTATATATATACAATTATATATATATAATTGAAGTTATATATATAATATACAATATATATAATTGAATTTTACTCAGCCATAAAAAAGAATGAAATTCTGATATTTGCAACAAAGTGGATGGACCTAGAAAGTATTATACTTAGTGAAATAAGTCATACAGTGCAAGACAAATACTGTATGTTATAACTTTTATACAGAATCTGAAAAATAAAACAAATGAATAAATATAACAAAATAGACACAGACTCACAAATATAGAAAAAAGAAAACTAATGGTTACCAGTGGGGAGAGGGAGGGGGAAGGGGTAAGATAAGGGTAGGGGATTAAGAGGTACAAGCTATTATGTAAAAATAAATAAGCTCTAAAGATATATTGTACAGCACAGAGATAGCCATTATTTTAAAATAACTTTAAATGGAGTATAATCTATAAAAATATTGAATCAATCCAAAAAAAATTGAATCACTATGTTGTTCACCCAAAACTAATATGTTACACTTCAATTTTTTTAAAAAGTAACTTAAAAAAACACTGGAGGGGCTTCCCTGGTGGCGCAGTGGTTGGGAGTCCGCCTGACGATGCAGGGGACGCGGGTTTGTGTCCCGGTCCGGGAGGATCCCGCGTGCCGCGGAGCGGCTGGGCCAGTGAGCCACAGCCTCTGGGCCTGCACGTCCGGAGCCTGTGCTCCACGGCGGGAGGGGCCGCAGCAGTGAGAGGCCCGCGCACTGCAAAAAAAAAAAAAAAACACTGGAAATTGACAGTGTTATTTTCTAGGAAGAACGACTATCCTCTTAGGATAGAGGAAGAGATTTCATTTTGAGAGTTTCTTATTATTTGAGCCATGTTTTTGTCATGTATCTGCATTATTTCTATATTTCATAAAAGGAAAAGGAAAAAATATTTGAGATGTTTCATACAATTATAAATTTGTATTCTAAATTCTCAGTCAACCAGAATATAACTGAAGTGAATATGATAGGACTGTTGGATTTATGTTTCTAATTCTTTGTAGAGTGGACTAATTTGTTCTTTGGTGCTGTTCCTTCTGTTTGGTATATCTGGTGTGACTGTTTCAAATAGTATGTGTAATAGAACAAAATGCAGTCTGATTGATGATGACATTTAGTTATATAACTATTTCTATTTCCTTAAAGCCAGATGTTGCTGTCCTAATTTCTCCTGTGCCCAATTTAAATGTAGATGAGAATAAAGAGCAAATTAAGAAGATAGTAATTTACATGAATAATGAGGTACAAATCAAAGAAAGGGACAACTGCAGAATTAACTATCAGCAATCCCCTTTGAATAAAGCCACCTTTTATCATTTGGAAATTTGCATATCAGGCACCTTACAGAGATTTTACTATTATAGGTTACCTTGGGAAATATACCTAGTTTAAGAAAGAATGCTATTATAATTTAAGTATTTCTATCCAAACTGTGGACTAGTCTAATATGACTCCCATAATAACCCAAGCCAATTTAAAGTGGCTGCCATGTTTTTCAGCATATACATATACACACATATATATATAGTCTATTAATATTTTATTTGTACAACTTTTAACTGATATCAAATAGCCCCACAATTCTCAGTGAATATCAAAGAGAAGAGGACCAAAGATGAAAAATCTAGAACCTATCAGCAGCAATAGATTGTAGCTGTTCACTGCTAAATAACTCTAGACAAATTATTAAATTATAACATTAAAAAAAAAACTGGTGATTATTTGTGCTGACAGAAAAACCCATCCTGAAAAACAAAAGCAACAAGAATATGTTTTTCAAATCCTAAAGGCCATCTCAGAAAATTGTTTTGTTTTGTTAATTCCCTGAGGAAGGAAAAAATTTTTAAGTATTTGAGCATAAACTGTTGAAGACTAAATATGGAGACACTGAGAAATAAGACAGTTGTATAAGTACATAATACAATTGTTACCATGGTCACTCACAAATGATAATACAGATTAAAATCAGGTCACACACAGCTCTGAACCAAACTATGGTGCAGGATAGGCTAACTTTCATAGGAGTGGTCTGCTGTATAATTAATAGCTACTTTCAATGAGTCAGTCCTTATCAATACAAACAAATTGAAAACAAACAAAAATAGCTGCACAGCCCAAAACAGAAATAGATGTTTTAATTAATTGTATCATCTATAAGCAGTTTAATATTTATTTTGTTTTCCCCCTCTATCATAACAATTTACTTGATATAAAAATCATAAGACCCTTATAAGCTAAACTTAGGCTCCTCAAACTTGTACAAACTTTAATTTGATATTAATCCAAAGATTTGAGGAATAAGCAAATATCCATATTACAGTTGAATTTTTTATTTTTAACATCTTTATTGGAGTATAATTCCTTTACAATGGTGTGTTACTTTCTGCTGTATAACAAAGTGAATCAGCTATACGTATACATATATCCCCATATCCCCTCCCTCCTGCTTCTCCCTCCCACCTTCCCTATCCCACCCCTCTAGGTGTACACAAAGCACCAAGCTGATCTCCCTGTGCTATGTGGCTGCTTCCCACTAGCTATCTATTTTACATTTGGTAGTGTATATATGTCCATGCCACTCTCTCACTTCGTCCCAGGTTCCCCTTCCCCCTCCCTGTGTCCTCAAGTCCATTCCTTACATCTGCATCTTTATTCCTGTCCTGCCCCTAGGTTCTTCACAAACATTTTTCTTTTCTTTTTTTAGATTCCATATATAAGTGTTAGCATACGGTATTTGTTTTTCTCTTTCTAGCTTACTTCACTCCTATAACAGTCTCTAGGTCCATCCACATCACTACAAAAAACTCAATTTTGTTTCTTTATATGGCTGAGTAATATTCCACTGTGTGTATGTGTGTATATATATATATATATATATATACACACACACATATATATATGTATATGCATATGTATGTATATGTATATGTATATATATCCATTTCTCTAGGAGGTGGTTAAGAAAGTATCTTGCTGTGATTTATGTCATAGAGTGTTCTGCTATGTTATCCTCTAGACTTCTATAGTGTCTGGTCTTACATTTAGGTCTTTAATCCATTTTGAGTTTATTTTTGGGTATGGTGTTAGGGAGTGTTCAAATTTCATCTTTTTACATGTAGCTGTCCAGTTTTCCCAGCACCACTTATTGAAGAGGCTGTCTTTTCTCCATTGTATATTCTTGCCTCCTTTACCAAAGATGAGATGACCATATGTGTGTGGATTTATTTCTGGGCTTTCTATTCTGCTCCATTCATCTATATTTCTCTATTTGTGCTAGTACCATACTGTCTTGATAACTGTAGTCAGGGAGCCTGATTCCTCCAGCTCTGTTTTTTGTTCTCAAGATTGCTTTGGCTATTCAGGGTCTTTTGTGTTTCCATACAAATTGTGAAATTTTTTGTTCTAGTTCTGTGAAAAATACCAGTGGTAGTTTGATAGGGATTGCATGAATCTGTAGATGGCTTTGGGTAGTAGAGTCATTTTCACAATGTTGATTCTTCCAATCCAAGAACATGGTATATCTCTTCATTTGTTTGTATTATCTTAAATTTCTTTCCTCAATGTCTTATAGTTTTCTGCATACAGGTCTTTTGTCTCCTTAGGTAGGTTTATTCCTAAGTATTTTATTCTTTTTGTTGCAATGGTAAATGGGAGTGTTTCCTTAATATCTCTTTCAGATTTTTCATCATTTGTGTATAAGAATACAAGAGATTTCTGTGCATTAATTTTGTATCCTGCTACTTTACCAAATTCATTGATTAGCTCTAATAGTTTTCTGGTAGCATCTTTAGGATTCTCTACATATAGGATCATGCCATCTGCAAACAGTTTAAGTTTAATTCATCTTTTCCAATTTGGATTCCTTTTATTTCTTTTCCTTCTCTGATTGCTGTGGCTAAAACTTCTGAACCTATGTTGAATAATAGTGGTGAGAGTGGACCACCTTGTCTTGTTCATGATCTTAGTAAAAATGGTTTCAGTTTTTCACCATTGACAACGATGCTGGCTGTGGGTTTGTCATATATGGCTTTTATTATGTTGAGGTAGGTTACCTCTATGCCTACTTTCTGGGGGGTTTTATCATAAATGGGTGTTGAATTTTGTCAAATGCTTTCTCTGCATCTATTGAGATGATAATATCCTTTATCCTTTTTTTTTTATCCTTCAGTTTGTTAATCCTTCAGTTTGTTAATATGGTGTATCACATTGATTGATTTGCATATATTGACAAATCCTTGCATTCTTTGGATAAACCCCACTTGATCATGGTATATGATCCCTTTAATGTGCTGTTGGATTCTAATTGCTAGTATTTTGTTCAAGATCGTTGTATCTATGTTCACCAGTTATTTTGGCCTGTAGTTTTCTTTTTTAGTGACATTTTTGTCTGGTTTTGGTATCAGGGTGATGGTGGCCTCGTAGAATGAGTTTGGGCATGTTCCTCCCTCTGCTATATTTTGGAAGAGTTTGAGAAGGATAGGTGTTAGCTCTTCTCTAAATGTTTGATAGAATTCGCCTGTGAAGCCATCTGGTCCCGGACTTTTGTTTGTTGGAAGGTCTCTAATCACAGTTTCAATTTCAGTGCTTGTGATTGATCTGTTCATATTTTCTATTTCTTCCTGCTTCAGTCTCAGAAGGTTGTGCTTTTCTAAGAATTTCTCCATTTCTTCCAGGTTGTCCATTTTATTGGCATATAATTGCTTGCAGTAATCTCTCAAGATCTTTTGTATTTATGCAGTGTCAGTTGTTACTTCTTTTTCATTTCTAATTCTATTGATTTCAGTTTTCTCCTTTTTTTTTCTTGATGAGTCTGGCTAATGGTTTATTAATTTTGTTTATCTTCTCAAAGAACCAGCTGTTAGTTTTATTGATCTTTGCTACTGTTTCCTTCATTTATTTTCCCTTTATTTATGATCTGATCTTTATGATTTCTTTCCTTCTGCTAACTTTGTGGTTATTTGTTTTTCTTTCTCTAATTGCTTCAGGTGTAAGGTTAAGTTGTTTATTTGAGATGTTTCTTGCTTCTTGAGGTAGGATTGAATTGCTATAAGCTTCCCTCTTAGAACTGCTTTTGCTGCATGCCATAGCTTTTGGGTCGTCGTGTTTTCATTTTCATTTCTTTCTAGGTATTTTTTGATTTCCTCTTTGATTTCTTCAGTGATCCTTTGGTTCTTTAGTAGTGTATTGTTTGGCCTCCATGTGTTTGTATTTTTTTTGTTGTTGTTTTTTTGTGGTTTTTTTTGTTTGTTTTTTTGTTTTTTTGTGTTTTTTTTGTTTGTTTGTTTGTTTTTTTGTTTGTATTTTTTACAGATTTTTTCCTGTAACTGATATCTAGTCTCATAGTGTTGTGATCGGAAAAGATACTTGATACGATTTCAATTTTCTTAAATTTACCAAGGCTTGATTTGTGACCCAAGATATGATCTATCCTAGAGAATGTTCCATGAGCACTTGAGAAGAAAGTGTATTCTGTTGTTTTTGGATGGAATGTCCTATAAATATCAATTAAGTCCATTCTGTTTAAAGTATCATTTAAAGCTTGTGTTTCCTTATTTATTTTGGATGATCTGTCCATTGGTGAAAGTGGGGTTTAAAGTCCCCTACTATGATTGCGTTACTGTCAATTTCCCCTTTTATTGCAGTTAGCATTTGCCTTATGTATTGAGGTGCTCCTATGTTGGGTGCCTAAATATTTACAATTTTTATACCTTCTTCTTGCATTGATCCCTGGATCATTATGTAGTGTCCTTTTTTGTCTTTTGTAATAGTCTTTATTTTAAAGTCTATTTTGTCTGATACGAGCATTGCTACTCCAGGTTTCTTTTGATTTCCATTTGCATGGAATATCTTTTTCCATCCCCTCACTTTCAGTCTGTATGTGTCCCTAGGTCTGAAGTGGGTCTCTTGTAGACAGCATATATACTGGTCTTGTTTTTGTACCCATTCAACCAGTCCATGTTTTTTGGTTGGAGCATTTAATCCATTTACTTTTAAGGTAGTTATCGATATGTATGCTCCTATTACTATTTTTTTAATTGTTTTGGGTTTGTTATTGTAGGTCTTTTGCTTCTCTTGTGTTCCCTGCCTAGAGAAGTTTCTTTAGCATTTGTTGTAAAGCTGTTTTGGTGGTGCTGAATTCTCTTAGCTTTTCCTTATCGGTAAAGATTTTAATTTCTCTGTCAAATCTGAATGAGATCCTTACTGGGTAGGGTAATCTTGGTTGTAGGTTTTTCTCTTTCATCACTTTAAATATATCCTGCTACTCCCTTCTGTCTTCCAGAGTTTCTGCTGAGAGATCAGCTGTTAACCTAATGGGTATTCCCTTGCATGCTATTTGTTGCTTTTCCTTGGCTGCTTTTAATATTTTTCTTTGTATTTAATTTTTTGATAGTTTGATTAATATGTGTCTTGGTGTGTTTATCTTTGGATTTTTCCTGTATGGGACTGTCTGCACTTCCTGGGTTTGATTGACCATTTCCTTTCCCATATTAGGGAAATTTTCAACTATAATTTCTTCAAATATTTTCTCAGTCTCTTTCTTTTTCTCTTCTTCTCCGACCAATGTGATTAGAACATTTAATGTTGTCCCAGCGGTCTCTGAGACTGTCAATCCTTTTCCTTCTTTTTTCTTTATTCTGCTCTATGGTAGTTATTCTCACTATTTTATCTTCCAGGTCACTTATCCGTTCTGCCTCAGTTATTCTGCTATTGATTCCTTCTAGAGATTTTTTAATTTCATTTATTGTGTTGTTCATCATTGTTTGTTTGCTCTTTAGTTCTTCCAGATCCTTGATAAACCTGTCTTGTATTTTCTCCATTCCATTTCCAAGATTTTGGATATCTGTACTATCATTGCTCTGAATTCTTGCTCAGGTAGACTGCCTATTTCCTCTTCATTTGTTAGATCTGGTGGGTTTTTACCTTGTTCCATCATGCGCTGTGTGTTTCTCTGTCTTCTCATTTTGCTTAACTTACTGTGTTTGCGGTCTGCTTTTCGCAAGCTGTAGGTTCGTAGTTCCCATTGTTTTTGGTGTCTGCTTCCAGTGGGTAAGTTTGTTTCAGTGGGTTGTGTAGGCTTCCTGGTGGAGGGCACTTGTGCCTGTGTTCTGGTGGATGTGGATCTTGTCTTTCTGGATCTTGTCTTTCTGGTGGGCAGGACCATGTCCGGTGGTGTGATTTGGGGTGTCTGTGAACCTATTATGATTTTGACAGCCTCTCTGCTAATGGGTGGGGTTGTGTTTGTGTTTGCTAGTCATTTGGCATGGGGTGTCCAGCACTGTAGCTTGTTGGTTGTTCAGTGGAGCTGGGTCTTATGTTGAGATGGAGATCTCTAGGAGAGCTCTCGCCAATTGATATTACGAGCGGCCGAGAGATTTCCAGTGGACCATTGTCCTGAAGTCGGGTCTCCCACCTCAGAGGCTCAGGCCTGACCCTGGCCGGAGCAACAAGAACCTGTCAGCCACACAGCTCAGAAGAAAAGTGAGAGAAAAAAAAATGAAAGAATAATAAAATACAGTTATTAAAATTAAAAAATTAAAAAGTAATAGAAAAAAGAAGAGAGCAACCAAACCAATAAACAAATCCACTAATGATAACAAGCTTTAAAAACTATACTAAAAAAAAACACAAAGAAAAACAGGACAGACAGTACTCTCGGACAAATGGTAAAAACCGACCTATACACACAAAATCACACAAAGAGGCATACACATACACACTCACACAAAGAGAAAAATGAAAAGAAAAAAATATATACATACATACATATGTGTATATATATATGTATATATATATACATAAAAGGAAGAGAGCAACCAAATCAGTAAACAAATCTACCAATGATAATAAGCTCTAAATGCTAAACTAAGATAAACATAAAGCCAGGAACAAATTAGGTGCAGAAAGCAAACCCCAAGTCTATAGTTGCTCCTAAAGTCCACCACCTCAATTTTGGCATGATTCACTGTCTATTGTCTATTGAGGTATTCCACAGATGCAGGGTACATCAAGTTGATTGTGGAGATTTAATCCGCTGCTGGGAGAGATTTCCCTTTCTCTTCTTTGTTTGCACAGCTCCCGGGGCTCAGCTTTGTATATGGACCTGCCTCGCGTGTAGGTCACCTGAGGGCATCTGTTCTTTGCTCAGACAGGACGGGGTTAAAGGAGCAGCTGATTTGGTGGCTCTGGCTCACTGAGGCCGGGGGGAGGGAGGGGTAAGGAATGTGGCGCAAGCCTGAGACGGCAGAGGCCAGCGTGAGGCTGCACCAGCCTGAGGTGCGCTGTGTGCACTCCCAGGGGAGTTGTCCCTGGATCACAGGACCCTGGCAGTGGTCGGCTACACAGGCTCCCGGAAGGGAGGTGTGGAGAGTGACCTGTGCTCACACACAGGCTTCTTGGTGGCGGCAGCAGCAGCCTTAGCGTCTCATGCCCGTCTCTGGGGTCCGCGCTGATAGCCGCGGCTCGTGCCCGTCTCTGGAGCTCCTTTAAGCAGCGCTCTTAATCCTCTGTTTTCGCACACCAGGAAACAAAAGGCAAGAAAAAGTCTCTTGCCTCTTTGGCAGCTCCAGCCCTTTTCCCAGACTCCCTCCCAGCTAGCTGTGGCACACTAACCCCCTGCAGGCTGTGTTCACGCCGCCAGCCTCAGTCCTCTCCCTGCGCTCCGACCGACCGAAGCCCGAGCCTCAGCTCCCCGCCCCGCCCGCCCCGGCGGGTGAGCAGACAAGCCTCTCGGGCTGGTGAGTGCTGGTCGGCACCGATCCTCTGTGCG
Organism: Pseudorca crassidens; assembly: GCF_039906515.1. NCBI lineage: Eukaryota > Metazoa > Chordata > Mammalia > Artiodactyla > Delphinidae > Pseudorca > Pseudorca crassidens. The sequence goes on from NC_090299.1 coordinate 16,033,988, forward strand.
GGAATCTCTCCGCTTTGCCCTCCGCACCTCTGTGGCTGCGCTCTCCTCTGTAGCTCCAAAGCTTCCCCCCTCCCACCCTCTGTCTCCACCAGTGAAGGGGTTTCCAAGTGTGTGGAAACTTTTCCTCCTTCACAGCTCTCTCCCAGAGGTGCAGGTCCCATCCCTATTCTTTTGGCTGTGTTTTTCCTTTTTTCTTTTCCCTACCCAGGTACGTGGGGATTTTCTTGCCTTTTGGGAGGTCTGAGGTCTTATGTTAGTGTTCAGTAGGTGTTCTGTAGGAGTTGTTCCACATGTAGATGGCTTTTTGATGTATTTGTGGGGAGGAAGGTGATCTCCACATCTTACCCCTCCGCCATCTTGCATGTCCCCCTACAGTTGAATTTTGAGATCATTCAAAAGTATATTATATTTTAACAAACAAAAACTGAGACTTTTAAAAACAAAATAAAACAAAAAAAAAGAAACTGGTGAAATTTACACATTAACAAGAGAGAAAGATATAGAGAACTAACCAGTGGTCACCAGTGGGGAGAGAGGAGGGAGAGGGGAAAGACAGGGGGAAGGACATCAAGAGGCACAAACTGTTATGTATTAAATAAATAGGTGACAATGATAAACTGCATAGCACAGGGAATACAGCCAATATTCTACGATAACTTTAAATGGAATATAATTTATAAAAATATTGAATCACTATGTTGTACACCTGAAACTAATACAATATTGTAAATCAACTATACTTCAATTTAAAAAAATGTAAGAAAGAAAAACATTACAGATATAGCTGGAAAGGGAAAAAAAAAACAAGAGAGAAGGAACAGATTTCCAATACACTAACTCTTTATGGTTTTTTCAGGACACTAATGATCCATCAGAGACCTCAGAGAGTTTATATGTAACTCTAAAATTCAAACAATTTGCTTTTTTCCTTTTTCCTATAATAGTACTTATGTTGTTAATCAAATACAAGATAACTCTTGCTATAAATTTATACATTTGTCATGTTTTCTTCTGCTATGCTTAATGTTTATTGTAGGAAACAAAATTGAACATAAAACTATGTATATGTTCTGGGGACTTCCCTGGTGGTTCAGTGCGTAAGACTCCAGGCTCTCAATGCAGGGGGCCTGAGTTCGATCCCTGGTCAGGGAACTAGATCCAACATGCATGCTGCAACTAAGAAGCTCACCTACCACAACTAAGAGTCCACATGCTGCAACTAAACATCTCCCAACGAAGATCCCGTGTGCTGCAACTAAGACCTGGCACAGCCAAAATAAACAAACAAAAAAAACTATGTATATGTTCTACTTGTCACAGGTTGTGAAAAGCAATTCAATTTTCTCATATTCACAATGTACTAGAGACCAAAGGAGGAGATGTAGAAGCTGGAAAAAAGGTTATGTGATGTCCTCTCATTCACATTAGCCCATTTCCTCCAGAGTCCTGTCTGTGGCTGTGCAGTATGCTAGAGTGGGGGCAATGGTCCAACACTGCCTCTGTTCTAGTTCTGAGGGAACAGAGGGGAAACTTACAAGGCAAATCTTGGCCCAGAGTGGCTGATAATAAGTAGCACTCCACCCCTGAGGTGACCCCATCAGAGAACAGCAGGCTCAAGTGAACCTAACGCACAAAGAATCCAAAAAGTGAAAGTGGTATTCCAACTGTCCACACCGCATAGGCTGTCACACTGAAGATGGCAAAACTGAAAAACATTGGGGGAGGACTGAACCTTCTCCTGGAAAAGAGGGAGTATCTGTTGCCTCCTTTGGCCCCACCATCTTTATCTTTGGCATGGGAGGCAACGGGTAGATCTTACCAGCCAGAAAGAGAACAAACAGGAAGATACAGAGGACCCTTTAGTGTGTAAAAGAGGCCCCTGCTATCAGTCAGAATCCTTAGAAGGAAAGGCAGCAAAATTGTAAAGATACTGTTACCAGCGGTGACAATGCCATTCACCAGTTCAAGGCGCTTCTTGAAATGGTGTCTCCAAATGACCCATGAAGGCTGGCAGGCAAAGGAGCTGCCACAGGCAAACATGATTCTCTAGGTAAGGTACAGAGGCTCCGTGGAGTTTACAAAAGAACGGGGCACGAATCCAACAGCACCCACCATGGCTGTTTTCTGACAACCAAACATGTCCGTGAAGACGCTAATGGGCAGCACAAGGGCATCATGCCCATGGAGAGAGAACTTACCCACGCTGTCTTGAGAACCATCTTGTCATACTCCTTGGACCCGAAGGTCTTCAGCATGGACGTGAAGAGCACCCCGCAGGCGTTCTGGACGCCGAGCCACCCTCAGGGGCCTCACGAGGCTCAGGGAATTGGGCGCCCAGCAGCCCGCCAGCTCTACCTCCATGTTCTCGGCCGCCGGCGCCTCGGGGCCCTCCGAGGGTCCAGGGCCGGGCAGCGGGGCCACCTCCGTGGGTGCGGGGGCCCTGCAGGCTGCGCCTCGCTTGTCCCCCGCGCGGTGGCGGGCCCCTCCTGGGAGGGCACCATGGCCGACGTGGCCTCCTTGCGCCGGCACCAGGGGAGTGGGCGGGGCCGAGGTCCTGGCGCGCTCAGGGAGGAGCTTCCGTGTTGGGCCGCTGAGCTAGAGAGGCCGTCATGAGGGCGGGGGAGCTCCCTGTGGGCAGGAGGCACCCCCTCTGCTAGGACTCAGGCCGCCCAGTCCATGGCCCCAAACCAACTCTTTGTTTGTTTGTTTGTTTGTTTGTTTATTTATTTATTTTGCGGTACGCGGGCCTCTCACTGTTGTGGCCTCTCCCGTTGCGGAGCACAGGCTCCGGACGCGCAGGCTCAGCGGCCATGGCTCACGGGCCCAGCCGCTCCGCGGCATGTGGGATCTTCCCGGACCGGGGCACAAACCCGTGTCCCCTGCATCGGCAGGCGGACTCTCAACCACTGCGCCACCAGGGAAGCCCCTGTTTTTTTATTTTTATTAATACCTTGCAAAATACCTAGACTAAATATATATAGCTACCTGTTATTTTAATCAAAGTAACTTTTAGTTTTATGAGTATTGTTTATATTTCAAATATTTGTTCAAGCCATTCAACTGTTGAATGAAAAAAAAATGTACAACTTGAAAGTTGAGCATTATGTTTTATTTGGCGAATTTTCTGAGGTCTTAAGCCCAGAAGACAGCCTCCCATAAAGCTCTGAGGGACAGCTCCATAAAGGTAAGAGAGGAGCCAGGTTATACAGGAGTTTTGCAACAAACGCCAGGTAATCAGAACATAAAAGATTACTGTTAATAAAAGAACACCAGGTGTCTCAAGTTTTTTAAGTTAGCTCTTGCTTTTCTAAGTATAGGAAGATGCAAGAGTCTGGGCTCACTGAAATCATTCCTTTGATGCACACCTTGGCTATCTAAGGCCAGGATCTAGTTCTTCTCCATCCTGAGACCCCTCAGGGCGCACTGTTGGGGGTGGCTGCAGTGGCTGAGGGCTTGTTGGATGGCAGCCCTTTTGTCTCCATCCTGAGCTCATTCCGGGCTCACCATCAGGGCCTGGTAGTGGCTGATGGCTGGATGGCCACAGCATCGTTTGTTTGCAGTTACAGTAGGCAACATTTTTCATCCACACAACAAATATTTCTTAAGTTCCTAAAAAAAAAAAAAAAAAGGAGTATAAGATAAGGGACTTTCCTGGTGGTCCAGTAGTTAAGACTCCACGCTTCACTGCAGGGAATGCAGTTTCACTCCCTGGTCGGGGAACTAGGATCCTGCATGCCACGTAGTGTGGCCAAAAAAAAAAAATTGAAGTCCCTACTACCAGCCAGATAAATTTTGGGGCTCTAGGAAATAGATTACTAAAAAAATAAAATAAAATAAAATATTTTTTGAGCTCACAGAAGTAGCCTCCACTCATCTTCAGCTGCCTAACCGAATCACCCCATGTGGATCCTTCGGAGAACAGCAGAATCAATCGTGAGCACCGGGAATGATTTAAAATTTTAACTCTCCTCCAAAATTGTTAGGCTACTTCCCTTGACTTTCTCTCTGTATAACAGCCGTTTTCCTCTCTGAAGCTAATGTAACATTCAAATGTGTTTCTCTTCCAAAAGCGTAGAAATAACTGAGTAAAGAAAAAATAATCCTAGCAGTACTTTTTGTTTTGCAGAATTTTTGTTTCTCTTCAGCTTTATGGCTTTCATTAATCCTCTTTGGCATACAAAATAAAGGTAGATGTATTGCTTTAATGACTATGCATTTGCCTTAAAGAACAATACAAATGCCTGTATTTCAAGGCATTAAGCACATTAAAGTCAATACAAAGGGGAACTAGTTCATTAACTGTTTTAACCTAATAGTTAATGAACTAGTTCCCCTTTGTATTGATTTTAATGTGTTTAATGCCATATTTATCACTGTATAGCTTTCAAACAAAAATACTGTAATGCATGCTGAAGGATCAAATAACTGACTTTACTTTCAGTATTTCCACTTTTCTAAATCATACAGAGAATAGCTGAACTGGACTTATACCTATTTTGGATTTCATTTACATTGGTGTATATAATAGTTCTAATTTTTGAACTTTGTACGCCAAATGACAGGTGATTGACACATACTATCTCATACTAGCACCTAACAGGGTTAAGAGCCCTGAAAAGCAGGTATTACCACTTACATTTTACACATTAGGAAACTGAAGCTTGAGAAATTTAATAATTGGTCTTTTGTCACACAGGTGCTTAGTTATAGAGCCAAAATTTCAATTTTATGTGCCTGACTCCAAAGTATGTCTTTTTCACTACCCCATAGTGAAAGTGGGATCTCTTTTTTAAGACATGTAATTATTGTTTTAAATTATCTGATTTAGAATTCATACAATTCAAATCAGTTCAACAAATACTTTTTGAATGTGTGGTTCAATAGACATATGCTGCTCAGATAAACCCAAAGAGTCAGGCCTCAGGTAGCCTACAGATTAGCAATGAGGCTATGACAAGCATGAAACAGCTATAATTCAAAGTAGAATGTGCTAAGTTGATGCAGTATCATGATGATTAAAAGAGGAAAGTTCCCTTTGGTTGAGAGAACCAAGAGAAGTATCTTGGAGCAGAAAAGGTTTGAGATGGCTTGAAAATAGACAGCATAGGCAGAGAAGATAATGGGAATGAAGAGTAAAGAAAATGGTGTGAATGAATGCATAAAGACAGGAAACTATGAGGTATATTTTCAGAATAGCAAGAAGTTGTTCACTTAGATTTTGTAATAAAATCTGGCCAGAAATCAAATAGAAAAGCCAGCACTTGCCTTTGAATATTTACCTAGAGACCAACTTCAAAAACCTGTGTGTACTTCAAATATTCCTCTCCTAATAAGCTAAAAGAAGAGAGTAGACACAAAGTAGCTTTCTCATGATTTGAGGGTTACTTAATGTAGGAAGAAGAGGCAATGAACATGAATTATATGAATATCTTTTGTTTCTCATACCAGACTTCTTTCAGTAAGGAAAAGTAGGAGACTCAGTTAGTTCAAAGAAGATTTTTATAATAATAATTTTCTGTTAATTTACTGCTGTAGATAACAATGTTTGTGAGAAAATAACTCCAGCGTCAGAGTTACTAAAAATTTCAAAGGCATCTAATTTCTTTGATTTTGAAAGCTGATAACATCCTGTGGTGCCGGATTTGCATACTGATTACAACTGTAGCTACAGCTGAAACAATGGTCTCCAAGCAAAGGAGATTCTTTCTAAGTTGTTATGATGAGTATGGCTTGGGGGCTTCTAGGGAATTGCAAAGTAATCTGTTACATGTAGGTAATTATATGCTTATAGGTCTTAAGTCAGCCACACTCTATAAGTGATTCTTTTAGTCAGTATTCTCCAGAAAAACAAAACAGAGAGAGAGAGAGAGAGAGAGATTGATTGATTTATTATAAGGAATTGGCTCACATAATTATGGAAGCTGAGAAGTCCCAAGATCTTTCATTTGTATTGGAGGCCCAGGAAAGATATAGGTGTAAATTCCAGTCTGAGTTCAAATGCTTGAGAACCAGAAACACAAACAGTATAAGTCCCAGTCTAAGGGCAGAAGAAGACCAGTATCCAGCTCAAGCAGTCCTCTCCCTTTTTGTTCCATTCGGACCGTCAACTGGTTCAATGATGTCTGTTCACATTGGGGAGGGCCATCTTCTTTGCTCAGCCCGCCAGTTCAAATGCTAATCTCTTCTGGAAACATCATCACAGGTATGCACAAATATATGTTCAAACAGATATCTGGGCATCCCATGATTCAGTCAAGATGACATATGAAATTAATTATCACCGTGATGTGATTCCCTCAATAGAGTTTCATGAAGATTTCTATTTAGGCCACTTTTATGGCTTTTACTTAAGCACCAGGTTAAGAAAAGGGGTAAGGGTAATCTTTTTCCCTTTTAGAATGTGATGATATGTCAGTGCTCTCTTGGAGAGAGGAGGAGATAGCCACCAGCAAAGGTGGGGAGGTGAAAGGAAATTGACACCTTAGAAAAGGCATCAGGATATAAGGACTTGTGATAGCCCTCAAAAGTTTTGGGGGAAAAAAATATAAGATTTGAAGGTAAAATAGAGCAGTTATATGGTAATTTCTTGAGAATAGCAGGAGCTCCACCCTCACCTAACTGGTCCAGTAACAAGTGCACTTGCTACTTGTGGAATGACTGCAAATGTCTCTCCTTTTCACCAAGAGCTACCACCATAAAGTTAGAAACGAAAGGCAAGTTTTCAATGTGACCAGCTATTGGGGCATACAAAGCCTAGGAGATATGCCTGCTAGATCTCTCACCAGCACTATTGAGCCTTTCCAGGGAGATAATTCTATACAATATGCCATATAAAATAGTATATCAAAAAAAGAAGAAAAGAAACCTATTGGGCAGAGTTAGAATTCTCTTGCAGGTGGAGAGAGGGGAAAGCTGAGATCATATATACATTTGTAATTGTTTTCTTGTCTTATACATGCATTTTTAAAAAATGAATGTTTTCCTACATCAATAAATAGTCTTCTATGTAATAGAAATAAGTAAATAAAAGAGAGGGTCCATAGCTTTCCTCTGATATTTAAATGGGGTTTGGGATCATCCCAGATACTTAGAATTACCACTGTAGAATATGAGAAATATTAAGAGCAAGAAAGAAAGCAATGAAAAAACATGGTGAAATTTGGTTCTTTCTTTAATCAGTAGTATTATAAATAATAAATTCCGATGTTTAGTCTGAATTTTATTTTTGTTTTTGTTTATATGTGTAATACCTAATGGCATGTTATAATTTCATTACATAAAGTCCCCCCAAAATAGTAAATCAGACTAGAAAAATTCTTAGGTATGCCAGAAGTGGGCAAAGGGAAATGTGGTTGGCCCAGAAAATGTCTCATGCCTGCCCAGTTGACAATACCTGACCCATCTAGTATAGGGAAAAGGTTACATGAGAAGTCTCTTAAAAATAGGTTGTTGGGGAATATATTTCAAGATATACAGAAGGATGTCAGAGTAACACCAGAACCTTACTTAGACATGGAATTATCTAGAAGGCAATGGAAAAAATAGAGAAGAATTCCAGTAGAATCTCCAGGATGCATTTAATCATGATATCTGATTCTGAGGCAATTTTTCTGACTTACCTGGTAAGGTGGAAAAAAACAGCAAATAAAGATTAATTAAAGAAGTGAGAAATAATTGAAATCAAAGGATTTCTTATTGATTTGCAAAACTTTGTAATAACAGCATTGTCTTTTACTCATACTAAAGAAGAAAAAGAAACCTCAGGTTTGGAAGGAAAATAAGGGATTATAACTGGGTGCCACAGAGCTCCCAGTATGCAATCTAAAGAAAGAGGAAATTACTAACCGATAAAATAACTGTGTTCTTTTTGAAGATTCAATTTTACACGACATCAGTTTAGTCTAGACTTAGGTTAGAAACTGCTGACTATTCCCAGGCTTCCTTAAATATGGCCTATTGGGACTGTGCTCCTGGAAAAAATCTATCAGAATTCTCTGTGGTTTCTAGAAGCATGGTCTTTCTGAGTATACACACAATGGAATCTGTTGTTGGCTCTAGGTATTTCTGCCTTTTAACAAACTAGGGATTTGTATATTAATCAAAGTACAGCGGTCAACATAATGGTCAAATAATTAAAGTTTATGTATGTGCAAGGGTGAAGATTAAGTAAACCCAGTCCAATTCCCTCTGAAAGTTTTTTTCCTGGATTAACTTCATAGATTCAGGAGATATTAGTAGGGAGCATGGTAGGACCACCAGCTCTGCCATATATTAAACTGGTGTTATTTACTCTTATGGATGTGACGCAGCCCTAACCAAGTCAAATAAATGATTAAATTTCCTGTTGTTTCTGGTAACTTTGAGTTTGGTTTCAGAGAATTATGTAATTTTAAAAGTGATAGAAATTTTCATGTGTGCTTTCAGATAGTAATGTTCACTTTAATTAACAATCGATATTCCTTGTGATCAAATAGTATCAGGACCCTTTTCATAGTTGAGGAATTCCCCACCTTATGACTTTTGGTGGGAAGTAGAAATTGCCTGTTATTATTAAAAAGTTGAGAATGTTAGACACTCATTTTCACAGCCTCCCTTGCAGCCAGAAAATAGACATGATATCTATGGCTTGCCAATCAAATGTACTCACTACGTACTTGACTCAGGATCTAGTGGCACAAGAAGCACCAAATAGTGGCACGTTTTCCTCTTGCATAGCACTGGGGAGGTTTTGGGTAAATCCGATTTTGTCCTTTGTACAGAAGTGGCAATTATATCAGCAGCATTAGTAGTTACAGTTCAATTTAAATTTTTAGGGCGGAAGAAGGGGACAGAAGCAAGAGCAGGTAAACTAGTGTCTAGTGGCAATTTCTTGAGCTCTGTCACTAGATCAGTGCTCTACCTGCTCAGTTTTGGGGAATTGTTCCTGAGTGCTTAATTGAAATATTTCTTCTCTAGTTCCTCCAAAGATTTTGTGAACTACGGTGCATCTATTTTATAAATTCCTTATCTAATTCAGTCAGCCAGAGTTGGTTTATCTTACTAGGATCTAACAATCATGACTGACAAAATATCTAGTTAATATTAGTATTCTTTAAACTGTGATGTATTACAAGGTGTTAGATTATGTTTCCCAAAAGCAGACGCATAGATAAAAATTTGAATACAAGTGTTATATTTGTGAAGTGATTCCCAAATACCAGTTTGGGAATGGGGAAGTAAAGGAAAGGAGGAAAAAGCTAATAAATATTATATTATTGAGCAGATTATTGTTTTCAACAACTCTGGGAGAAAATGTAGAACACACCTTAGAGCTATCTCTCTTCACCTAAGGGAGAGATGATGACTGGTAATATAGCCAATTAGCCTCTTCTCATCACTGCCATCTGAGGCAGGGACCTTGCAGAGTTGTGTGTAACAGAGACAGCTGGATACCAAGAAGAACAGCACACCTACATAGCAGCCCTCTCCAGACAATCTGACCTTATTTAATCAGTATACCCAGATATTGACACCTAATCAACATAGCCACTTATCTCTTTTTTCCTTCTCTGAACTTCATCCCCAGGAAACTGTCTGGACTCTCTGCTAAGACTGTGTATCAGCATCTTATTTCTGCTGTAACAAGTCATCATACATTTAGTAGCTTAAAACAACACACATTTATCCTTTTACAGTTTTGGAGGTCAGAAGTCCAAAATCAGTGTCACCGCACAGTTTTAAGGTGTACTGGCTCCCATGAAGGATCTGAGGGGAGAATCTATTTCCTTTATCTTTTCAGCTTCTAGTGGCCTCCTATGATGGTCAATTTCATGTGTCAACTTGACTGGCCTACGAGATAGTGGGATAGCTGGTAAAACATTATTTCTGAGTGTGTCTGTGAAGGTGTTTCCAGAAGCGATTATCATTTGAATGAATAGATTGAGTAAGAAGACAGGGCCTGAATAGAACAAAAAGTAGAAGAAGGGCAAATTCGCTCTCTTTGCTTAAACTGGGACATCCATCTTTTCCTGCCCTCAGACATCAATGCTCCAGGGTCTCGAGCCTTAGGGCTTGAACTGAGACTTTCACCATCGACTCCCCTGGTTCTCAGGCCTTTGGGCTTGGACTGGAACTACATCACTGGCTTTCCTGGGTCTCTATCTGGGCCACCACAGATGGCAGACTGTGGAACTTCTCGGACTCTAAAATTGCATAAGCCAATCCCTCACAATACAGACATAGCTCATTTTACTGCACTTTGCTTTGTTGCACTTTGTAAATATTGCATTTTTTTACAGAATAAAAGTTTGTGGTAACCCTGCCTTGTCAAATGATGGTTAGCATTTTTTAGCAATAAAGTATTTTTAATTAAGGTATATACATGTTTTAGACATAATGCTATTGCACACTTAGTAGACTAAGTTATAGTGTAAACATAACTTTTATACGTACTGGAAAACCAACACATGTGTGACTCGATTTATTGCAGTATGCACTTTACTGCAGTTGTTGGAACTGAACTCACAGTGTCTCCGACATGTACCTGTAAATCTCTTTCTATATATCTATATCTCTATATAATTGGTTCTGCTTCTCTGGAGAACACTGGCTAATATATCTCCCCTATTCCTTGACTTGTGGCCCTTTCCTCCATCTACAAAATTGCAGCACTCCTGTCTCTGTTCCCCCCATCATATCACCTTTTCCTTTGATTCAGGCTCTAACTATGCCTCTCTTATAGGGATCCTTGCTATTGCACTGGGCCCACTCAAATAATCCAGGATAATCTCATCTCAAAATCATTAACTTGATCACATCTGCAAAGTTCCTTTTGCCATAAAAGGTAACCTTCACAGACTGTGGGGATTAAGAGATGAGCATCTCAGAGTCAATTATTTGGTCTACCACAAATAATGGATTTCCTGCTTGGCAATAAAACCTTTTCACTCAGCAGTCTTTCTTTGGTTTTGAAATGCATTTGTTTTGCAACAGTAGAAAAACTGGGCAATTTATTTCTCAGCTCACATGTTTTTATTGACTGGAAGCTGCTTTAAGGGTATCAGCTCCTTAGCACTTTCTGACTCCTTTCCTATCCCCCACCCACTAGCCAATAGAAAGTCCTGAGGTGGAGAGTTGCAGGTGTTTTTAATAAGATGCTAGTGTCATACGCTGGAAGAGCGAGTGCTGAGGGGACATGAACATGGCATCAACAATGTTCCATACATATAGAAAGCAACCAAACTACATGAGAATTAGCCAAACTAATTACCTAAATACTATGTAAACAAGTTCAGTTCTAGGTAATGGGCATGTGATGACACACACTTTCCCGTGAGGCCATGTTTAAAAGCTGACTCTATGAGTTGCCTGTGTATCTGTAGTTTGAGTGTCTCCACTGATGATAAGACACAAAAGAGGGAATGCAAAATACACTTCATGGCAGACCTCTGAGAGTTACCTGATAAGAAGGGGAGGCAATTCTTCATGAATTTTATGCCAACCCTTTCATGTTCATGGGAGATGTTATTATTAGTACATGGCATGAAAGAAGAAACTAGGAGATCTTGTCACAGCAGTAACTTCAAAGAGAGGTTTAAACAGCCTTCTGTTAATTTTTCTGGAGAGTTAATTTTAGTCTCCTGGTCCCTTTTGGAAATTGAGCACCAAAAACAAGCATGACAATTAGTCATATTTTGGACATCAGTTTCTATGGTATTTCTACAAAACTTGAGTTGCATGTACTTTATTCAAGTTTAGGAACAGCAGGATATATAGCTGGAAATGAAAATAAGATATTATAGTGTAGGATTCTGTCATCAAATCCCATATCAACACGTTAGACAAAACTTATGTATTGTCAAAATTCCACTTGGAAATCCTTTGTTTTATCTATAGATACAGAATTCAGAAATTGAAACGTTCAAAAGTTTTCCATGTTGAAAAATATAAACAGGCTTCTGGATATCTTTGTCCTATAAGGATGATTTTGCCAGTTTTTTCCAGTTTCCTCCTGGTCTTCAATTAACTATTCCATAGTAATTAAGGCTGCAGATGGAATCATTTCTTACACTTGATCCCATGAATAAAGCGGTTTGCTTCTTTGTCAGTGATCACAAAATTATCCTCTTTTTGTTTTGATAGACTGAGCCATAATATATTGTGAATCACAGGTTGAACTGTTTCATACTAAGAGAGCATAGAGTGATGACTGAGGAAAGGGCAGATTTAGATCTTATCTCTCATGCTTACTCTGAGGAACCTACAAGAACTTCCATACTATTTACGCTGTTGATTTTCTCTCACACAATCTTCTAGCTAAGCATCTATACGTGAATTTCAGTTAATCAAAAGGTTTATAATAGTGAACTTGAAATGTTAATCATGAAGCCCAACCTGGGATATGTCCAGGTTTTATTCAATTCCTGAAACATATTTAATTTGGAAAACTTTCTTTAAATATAATACAAAATTACACATAAGAAATTGGGTACAGAGCCTTGAAGGGATACCTTGGAAGTGAAGGGACCTGATGCACAATTTTCAGTAGCTTCAGGGTAAACTTGCTTCTGGGACCAAAAATTTAATCGTTTAACTTTTGAGAAACACAAATAGCTTTTGAGCAGGAAAATACCTGGATTTAAAAAATAATCTGGGGCTTCCCTGATGGCACAGTGGTTGAGAGTCCGCCTGCCGATGCAGGGGACACGGGTTCGTGCCCCCGTCCGGGAAGATCCCACATGCCGCGGAGCGGCTAGGCCTGTGAGCCATGGCCGCTGAGCCTGCGCGTCCGGAGCCTGTGCTCCACAACGGGAGAGGCCACAACAGTGAGAGGCCCGCGTACCGCAAAAAAAAAAAAAAAAAAAATCTGGAAGTATTATGTCATACCAATTAGAGCAAAGAGAGGCTGAATATAGGGAAACCTATTAGAATTCTACTGTAACAAATCAAGGCACAAAAATGTTTTAGTCCTAAGTAGGGGATTGAATTGTAATTGGAACTGAAAAGGTCTTTGCAGGGTTTGAAGACAGGTTAGCAGAAGTAAGTAAAGGAAAAGTGAGGATTAAGGATGAGTCTGAGGATCTGGTGTCTACAAGGATAGTGAATGGGAGAATACTGGTGCCAAGTGGAAGACAAGACAAAGCCAAGAAGAGGGTCAAGTTTATAATTCTGATTTTTGACATTTTAAGATTTAGCTGTAGGCCAAAGGAAATCCAGATGAAAATATAAACCAAGGGGCTTCCCTGGTCGCGCAGTGGTTGGGAGTCCGCCTGCTGATGCAGGGGACACGGGTTCATGCCCCAGTCTGGGAAGATCCCACATGCCGCGGAGCGGCTGGGCCCGTGAGCCATGGCCGCTGAACCTGCGCATCCAGTGCTCCGCAACGGGAGAGGCCACAGCAGTGAGAGGCCCACATACCGCAAAAAAAAAAAGAAAAAAATATATATATATATAAACCAGGAAGTAAATAAAAATGCAAGTGTAGCATTTGGTAGACAGTTTAGGACTAGAAAAATAGAGACACCCTACATATCTCATAACTGATATATAAAAAAAAAACCCCATGGCGCTTGAAATGAAGAAATAAAGCAAATGCACAATAAATACATATAGATTTCTGCTTCTTGTTTTTACAGGGTTATTTTTCTTTCATTAGCACATCATCGTCCTCTTAGTTGATTGAAATTTGGGACGTGATTATTAGACTTACACAATAAATATTGAACTTATAAATGCTCCTAGAACCTATAATACATAGTATATATGCACTCCTACTTTCAAAGGTAGCCAGTTATGGGTCTCAATATGTATTATTCTTAGTGATAATATAACTTCATTTAAAAAACATGGTTTTCAGTTAATAACTGCCCTGTTTTACTCTTGATATTAAACTAAATAATGCACTTTTTAATGTAATAAATTTACATGAATATGCATAAAGAAAACAGAATGTTCACAGTAAAATATTTCCTTTTCCTGTTTTTTTACCTCTAACTCCTTATGTGATAAATTGGCCATCCCTTTGGAATTCAAGCAATTTCTTGTTTAATAGAAATTTAAAAGTGATTAGAAGACATTAAAATAAAAATTCAAATATCATTATTTATTTATTCTAACTTATTTATTACTTATATAAATGTTAAATATGTGACATTACATAAATTAAAGTGTTTTAAAATTACCAGTCCATTTTATGACTTTAAAAATATTAAATATAAATTTCTGGGGACTAATTAAGTTGTAAAATCTGTGCCATCGATGGATTACATAAATTTTGAGGCTCACAGTAATAAATATGATTGATTACAATAGCCAAATGTTTGCGTAAATTGATAGGAAGGAATATGCAGCTGAGAACCTTACATGTGGATATGTGAATTCTAAATGGAAACATGAGGATTTCTAATATGCATGTAAATCTACCTATAATACAAAAGGCTAGGAGATAATAAAAAATGATTTTTATTTTAGTAACTAGAAAGATAAACACATATCTGAACATTTCAAAAATAATTTTGAGGCTAGAGCAATCAGTTCAGAGAAAGAGGTGAGAAACAAATCTCCAATAAAGTAAAACATAAGTGAGGCTGAAAAACATAGTTGTCTACAAAATGGACATGGAATAAATGAAGCATAGAGAGAGAAGGAAATTGGGATATCAGCCCTCACTCACATTGTATTCTAACATAAGAAAGTGTAATTTCATTTTAGTCAATCCAAAATATTCTGTGAGTGGCTGGGAGGTATGAAGTAGGGCTTAGGGTGAGTGTAGTGCAGTAGATAAGAGTATGGACTCTGGAGTTGGCCTTTCTAGGATAGAATTATCTGGGTAGTTTATGGCAAGTGACTAGACTATTTGTGACAGTTTCCTCATCTGTAAAATGGAATATAAATAATACCTCATAAATTACTGTGCATATTAATTGAGTTAATACATTAACATGCCTAGAATAATACCTAGCATATAGTAAGCTCTTGATAAATGTTATCGTCTATAATAGAAATGGTTGCTGGGAAGAGTCATTTTATTTTCAATAATTTCCACTTTCACATTCTCTTTTCTTCAGTTGTCTCCAGACAATAGAATGAATAAAATTTTAGAGAATATATGCGGTAGTATTTCTCATGCCATATCTTTCCTTATGCTTTCTTAAGACAATTTGTCATCTTTGAACTCTTTTCATTTCCAAAATATTACTGAAGTCAGGATTTTAGAAATTTGTGGAATCTTCTTTGACTCTAGTATATGGTAATCTTCTCCGTTATGAATCTTAGAGAAACTGTTACCTTGTAATTTTCATATACTCTCTAAAATTAATAATGATTTTTTTTAAGTAACAGTATTGAAAACACCTTGACAAAAATGCCAAATCTTTTTTTTTTATTCATTTATTTTGGCCACACCATGGGGCATGCAGGATCTTAGTTCCCAACCAGGGATCAAACCTGCGCCCCCTGCAGTGGAAGCACAGAGTCTTAACCACTGGACCACTAGGGAAGTCGCAACAATGCCAAATCTTATACTTCCCTCTTTCTTTTATAATGTCTAAATTCATTCATTTTGAAGACTAGGTAAAAAACTAAATACAGTAACTTACTAACAAAATCTGTCTTCATACAACGCATTATTGCTACTCAATAGTCTCTGTTAATTTATTCTATTAATTTTTAACTTTTTCAATGATTCAGACTTTCTGTTTGAATAAAATATAACTAGTGTGATATAGATACTAACCTGATATTAGTATCAAATTTTTTTATTATGCATAATAGTATTTTTTACTGTACTCTAGATAGATTATTGTGGTAAACATTATGGAATTTCCAAAGAAAGGTGTCACAAAGTGGAAATAAACATCAGGATTAATAACTTTTATTTAAGGCAAAAATTCTGTGAAGGCCTCCTAATTACTGGTGCCATTCTGACTAGAATTAAAAAAATGGATGGGGAACAGTTGGAGTCAAATTTCCAAAAAAAATAAGCAAGCCAGAAATGAAAGAAAGTCAGTCATTATAATGGAACAAAAACGGAGAAAAATAAATACTACCCAGACTAATACAAAATCAGAAAATATCTTAGCAAATTAAAGTCTCCATAGAAACAGCAGGTCTCAGAAAAATTATAGGTTTTGATTTGGAAAGATTATGGTAAAGACCACAGGTGGCTGTCATTTTTTTAAAGCATGTATTAAAATATAAGATACTACTAATTTTAATAAATGAGTACTCTGTCCATCTGTTACCATCTAAATAGCTATACTAACATGAGAAGTACAGTAACTTCAGTCTCTGTAAGAAGTCATACCACATATTCCTCTTATAAGCATATGTATGGAAATACATATAAATATATTTAATTTATGAGTAACAATCTTTATTATAATGTAATCTTTGTTTGGTCTTGTGACTAAGCAATAAATTATTGGACATTTGCTCTCATGTTGATAAATTGCATACATAAGTAAAAATGTCTTTCAGTCTTTATTTAAAATCACAGGACCGTTATTCAATGGAGTTCTGAAAGAACAACATCTTGCCCATTACTTCCTAATGGATTGTATCATTCAAAGAGGGAGGTTTGCAAATGGGCTACTACGGAGACTGAGAATTGCCATCATCCTCTATCTCTCCCACATTTTAAGTAAAAGTGACAAAGAAAAACCTTAGTTTGCTATATTATTTGCAAAAATGTCAATTCATGGATTATTAGTGTAAATGGCTACAGGCAGTTAGTACTGTAACATCTGGATCTAATGAAGAAATGCAAAGCCAAAAACATTTGGTGAGAGTTTAAATGAGGTCATTCATCTGCTTTTGAACAAAGATTTCCCCCAGTCCCACATGCAAAAGTGAGCAGTGTTTGATTAAGACATTACTTTAAAATGGTATCAGTCAAACCACCAGAATATTCTGTGAGCCAATAAAATATGTGAATAAGAGACAAAATTGAATATTCAACATTTAATATAATAATGCCTGAATCTAGACTGGCTTTATTTACAATTTCTTTCTACTTATTAAAGATGGTATCCTTTTACATTATTACTAAATAATAATAATCAAAATTTGAAAATATTTCAATTATACACAATTTCAGAACAGTGCTCTCTAGTCAATAAGTATTTGCAATAGTTACTATAAATTCAATTAAAATTATAATAAAATGCGATTATTTTGTTTTTTAATAGTAAAAATGTTATTATTTTGGGTTTTTAGTTAATGTGATTAATTTGGCTTTAAAAAATTAGTTAGCAATTATAAAGAAGCAAACTTAAAAGTAGTCATTTATATTGAACAACTACAATGAGCTGTTCAAACATAAATTTATTATTTATATTTTCTTAGGGACACATTTTTTTTTTAATGAAACTTGAATGCTCAGGGAAGTAATTAAGGCTACTGTTTGATTTTTTTCATACAACGGAAGACTATCCAGCAGCCACAATTAAAACACCTTTCTTGGGAACTAGGAAT
Organism: Pseudorca crassidens; assembly: GCF_039906515.1. Taxonomy (NCBI): domain Eukaryota; kingdom Metazoa; phylum Chordata; class Mammalia; order Artiodactyla; family Delphinidae; genus Pseudorca; species Pseudorca crassidens. Next base: position 16,051,439 of record NC_090299.1, read on the forward strand.
AACTGAAAGGACTGACTGAATGTAGCATGCAGTACTTTAGATGGCACAAGTTTTATGAAGGAAACACTATGCCAGGTTCAAATGTATTCTCTCTCATAGAAGAGGGAAACAAGGGCATCTAATACACTAATGGATTTGTGTTAATATCGATTCACCAGCTACTATAATTTTTTAGCAATTTCTTATAAATCAAGGTAACAGATAAGTGTTACCATCATTTAGATGTCAGGAACAGGAACATCAGTGAAAAAAAGAAAGAAAGAAAAAAAAAAAAACCAAAGGGAATAAAAAGGGAGAATGAAAAAACCAGAGGTTCTTTGTTGCCATTTATGTTTCCAGTCATATTACTTATAGATTATGATTTTTTTAAAGTCATACAAATGTAAAGGGATAGATAAATGTGAATTAAAAGACCTCCAGAATTGTCACTTTTTAGTGTTCAAATTGTTACTGAGGTATTGTCACATTTAAATTTGCTACAGAAAGTTAAAAAACAAAACAAAAAAACCCTCAGTAGTGCTGAGTCCACCCCTGCTTTTCGTTAAAATTGTTTTTAACTCTTAACATTCTTTAACAACCAAATTTTAATTTATTTATTTTGGAAGCCAGCCATGGGCCATTTAAAGCTGCTTTTAAATGGTCCCTAGCATAACTGCTAAATTGTTTGCAATGTAAAATTATGCACTTGGGTAGGATTTTTTCTATTAATATACGGGTCTCTGCTAATTATAGCCTATATGAAGTGCCATAATGAAACCTATGAACAGTTCAGAATCCCAAAGATTTTAAAACCTATTCACCTTTAATGGTAAGATTACTTTTAACGACACAGTGTTTGCGACACAGTTCGCAAACATGGGCCAATTCTTTATGGTGATGGCGGTGATGACTACTTAACATTAATGTCTACTCATTACATGGCCATCATAGACTGAAAGCCCTAATACTGAAAGAATTTTGAAAGCTTTGTAGTCCAGTTCTGTTTTTGAAAAATTAATATTATCTATAATTTGTCTCATTTTAAATTATGCTTACCTTTCCTTCTGCAACTTGAACTAACTGAAACAGTGAATGTTTAAAAAAACTAAAATTTCCATACATTGATTTGAGAAGAATAGCGAATTTGAGTGAAGGCCCATGAGTCCATTTGATATGCTAAATATATCCATTTTTTTATAGGAATTGAGCAATAGGAAATGGCATGAAGAGTACTGGGTCCATCTAGGTTATAAAATTTGTTGGTACCAACTTATTTACAGTCCTCTTGTATAATCCTTTTGATATATGTGGAATTGGTAATAATGTCCCCCTTTCATTTATAATTTTGAATTCAACAGAATATTTTTGATATTTAATCATTATCAAAACCATGTTATTACCGTAAAGCCTATAGTAATCTATAATCCTGCCAATTCTGTACAAAATGTCCCTTTCATCTCATCTTTGCCAATAATAAATATAATAATATTTTATTTATTTTATTTTTTCTAATCTAATCATTAAAATAAATTACATCACGAGAGAAGCTAGGTATATCACTTCACATTTTTATTGGCCATTTTAATATTTTTTTCTTCTGTGAAAGATCGTTTTAAATAAGTTCCCCATTGTTTTTATAGGTATTTGCCTTTTTAATAATAATTTGTGGAAATATTTTTAGAGTATGGATATTCACTTTTTTCTATACATAAAGCAAATATCTTCTACCAGACTGCAAAATGTCTTCATTTTATTTATGATGCTTTTGCTTAATTGTTTAAGTTGAAACATTATCTAGCCCTCATGCTCAGGTATTACTTGGATGATAATAAATGAATGGTACAAAACACCTTCCACTCCCACATATTTTCATATACTTTCATTTCATACTTTGTTAAAATTTGCAAAAATAGAAGATTTTGCAACATAGCATTACAAGCAATTGAAGAATCTATGTTAGATACTTTTTTTTCTAAAGTCTCTTTGCCATTTTCCTAGACTGGGCTCTAGCTTTGTAGCAAGTATCTTTTGTTGCCTTGGTTTCTCAGAGCCCATGTCTCCAAACTCCCTCAGGCAATTCACAAAAGGATTTAAAGATAATTTCTCAAACAAAGACAAGTTGATTATAAAAGAAATTCAGGTTCTAGTTGTTAGGCTTATACAATTGCAAGCCTCAACTTCTCCTAAATGACCTTCTCACCCTTGGGAATCTACATTGCATAAAACCCCTGAAATATATTTTTCACAAATGACCACTTTTATCCCATAGTCTCTTGCTCAAGAACTCTAGTGGTAAAACTAACTTCTAACAAACTAAACTGCAGTCCTTATCATTTGTAAATTTTTGTTTTACCATTCCATTGCTTTTTAGTCTTTTTCTATTCAGCCTCGGCTTCTACTGAAATCCTCCCTCAATAGCTCCAGCCCACTATTGACCTATCTCATTCTGGATCATCTTTTCTTTTGTCACATAGTTCAATACTTCCTTCTTTTCTATTGCTTTCTAATTTAACAATCAATGAGTATAAATTTTTGCTTTCCCAATGTAGTAGTTTCTAGTCTCCTCATATCCTTTACCTTTTTTACCTTTCATTTTCAAGAAATATAAGGCTTATATTTTCACTTCACATATGTAGGTTATAAATACTACTCTAAGAATATGTGTAGTACAAAGTCCAAAATTTTGGATAGTGATGCATTCATTTAAACAATTTTGTCTACTTGAAGTAAATTACAAAATCAAAAGCATAATCAAAAAAGCTTCCTTTTAAACACACACGTGCACACACACACACACACACACACACTTACTTCGCTTGATCACTTGGCATTCTATATGACCAGACCATAGTATGCTTATTCTCAGCCATTCTCCAGGAATACCTGGTAGTTCATAACAGATGGGGTATGAATTTTTGGCCCTTGCAATTTTACATTGTAAAGTGAATATAAGTAACATATTTTCTACAACTGATTCAAAAATGAAATATAATCCAACAGAGTGGTGTAAGCTATCTCAAAGGTCAGGATTTTGAATGAATGACATTGCATAGGATTTTAATGCCATATAAAGAAGGGACAAGCTTTCAACCATTCAAAAACACCCAGTTTCTTACATGTGAAACTAACCCTTGGTGACAGCAATTGTTTGAAGTGACCAATCTCTGACTTCTTTCTTTAGTGAAAGGTGATTAAGAGGGTGATAGCATACTAACTCTGTGAACATCTGGAATTCGACAATAGACTGAGCCAGATCTGATCATGTTTCAGTTCTGAAAGTGGAAGAGAAATATTACAGGTTATACTAACACATAGGTTCCTTCTGTCTGCTAGTTGTATCAACAGCACTTCACATTTTTGCCCATATATTCTCACTGAGGTTATCATAACATGGGGTCAACATAACATGGAGGTCTAAATAACTGTTTTCTCTTTGACAAAGAGACGTATAATTTTTTATTTCTATCTAGTCATTATTCAGATCTTTGTAGCAAATAACACGTAAAGATAGTGAATTGTATGTTTTATTGCTACAGATGTAGAGATGTATAAACCTTCAGTAATAGAAATATACATGTGCCATATTTTATATAATCATGTGTCTTGATATATTTTAAATTTCCAAACTTCCTAAAATTTCTTGCCCAATTAAAGGGCACACACATGAATATTCACAAAATAATTTTAAAATGTGAAAAACTTATCACACGATGAATATAGTTTATATTAATTCAAGGAGAGATATTTTGTCTTATTTTGTAATAGCTCCATGAAAGAAAGGTTCTAATTTCCATGCTTGTTCACCATATTTTGAAATGTAAAAAATTCTACCATTCAGTTACAATCACATTTTTCCTTCAGAGAATATAAAAAGAAACTTAGACTACAGTAAAAAAAATGTATACCTGCTAAAAATTTAAATGAGATGAAATCAGTGAAAATAAGCCGAAGAAAAATCAAACAACCCCATAGTGCTATGGTTTGTTTTCTTATATGGTCTATATATGCTTCCTTGTCACCATGTGTTCAGTAGTGATGAATGTTTCAGGAGGAGTCCTATGTGACAAAATTCACCAGTGCAGCCCTCTGAGGTGGAAATTTTTCTTATTAATTCTAACAGTTGTTATGCTATTTAGAATTTTCATTTCATTTTGTGTCAGTTTCTTTAAGTTGAGTTTCCTAAAAAAATATATAGCCAAGTTAAAAAATTTTAAAGTTGATTGGAATAAAGTTATTGTTAATGCATTCTTATTAAGAGTTTAATGTCTCTTGACCTTTTGTGATATCCTCTTTTTAATTCAAATATACTGTATGTTTGTATTGTTAGATGTTTGTGTGTGTATCTATATGTGTATTATGTGCATATATATAATATTTCTATACATATTTCACATATTTATATATATTTCACATATATTATACTTTCCAAAGGATCAGCTTTTTTTTTTTTGCGGTACACGGGCCTCTCACTGCTGTGGCCTCTCCCGTTGCGGAGCACAGGCTCCGTACGTGCAGGCTCAGCGGCCATGGCTCACGGGCCCAGCCGCTCTGCGGCATGTGGGATCCTCCCGGACTGGGGCACGAACCCCTGTCCCCTGCATCCGCAGGCGGACTCTCAACCACTGCGCCACCAGGGAAGCCCAGGATCAGCTTTTGATGTTTTCTATCCCATGTTTGTTTTCTATTTTTATTAATTACTTGCTATTAATATTTATTGGAGGGGTGCTATTGATATTAATTACGATGGAGAAATGTTGGGAGAAGCCAGTTTAGCAAGGAAAGTTTGGGAGCTGATTTTATGACATCTTAATTTTTATATGTTATATATGACTTATCTGTTATACATCCAAGTGGAGATGAATATAGGAATTAGAGTTTAGGGGAGTGATCTATACATTTTACCCTTGTCACTGTATAACAGGCATTTAAATTCAGTGATGCTGAATAAGATCAAGAGCATGAGTTCAGACAGAAGAAAAGAGGTAAAAGAATTGAGCACTGTGACATTCCAGTGTCTAAGGGCCAAAGAGATAAAAAGGATCCAGCAAACAATAATGGGAAGAAGAGCAAATGAAACAGGAGTAAAACTAGAACACAGTGTGTCCTATATGGAAAGAAAAGATTTCAGAGAGGAATAATCAACTATATCAGAACCTACTGCTGGTATGTTAAGTAGAATGAGGATTGAGCAGTTTCAGTGAATGGTGGGGGTGAAAGACTAATTAAAATGCGTTCTTATAATGACATATATTAGAGATAAAATGAACAGAGATAAAACTGAACAGGTTTGCTGCAAAAGAAAGGAAAGAAATGGGCAGTATCTAGAGGAAAAAGCAGAACTAAAAGTTTTCTTAAAATGGAGACAAGCATTTTCATGTTGTTGGAAAAGGTTCAGTAGAGGAAAATTACTCAATCTGAAGGAGAGAGAGGAGAAAACTGCTACAAGAATAACCTCAAGAGGTGAGAGGGTTAAGTAACAGGAGTGGAACACACATATTTCGATGCAGATGCTCACAGGTTGGTGGAAGTGAGAGGGGAACTTGTGAACTTTATCTTGGCTTGTTTCTATTAGTCAATAAAATAGAAAGCAAGGTGATCAGCTGAGATTGAGGATGAAGGAGGAAGTTTTAAAGGTTTGATAAGACAGAAGAAGATACAAAATACGTAGTCAAAAGTCTGAGCATGTGGATTGACCAAGAAAATCAGAATGAACACTAGGCACCATCGATAGCCCCACCTGAACTGAGTAATTATGACCTTAAAGTGAGACAAGTCATAATTAATTTTAGTTCTCTTCAAAAATGCTAAGCTGCATGGGTGAAGGCACAAAGTAGATGGTATTTTGAATTTAACCAGGCCTTTTATTTTGCCATAAGAATATTTTGAGCTGAGAAAGGGTTAGTTAAGAGTGTAGAGAAGATATAATTAAAATTAACCATAGAATTTACTGTTAGTGAAAAAGGAAATAAACATGAGAAATGGGTGAGAAGTTCAGTGGTCCCTGTGAAAAGGAAGGGTAGGTATTAAAAGGACTGAGCTGAAAAGACAGGAGATGGGGACCTGAGATTGGGATGATGGAAATAGCAGTTATGCAGTAGATATGCTTACTGGTAATGATAAGGTCTAAGGTGTGGCTATGTGAGTGAATGACTGAGAGAGTTTCGAAGTTGGTATCATGGGAAGAGTTGAGGTTGATAACTGAAAGGGAAGGGCATTGGGTAGAACTTGGCTCAGGATTTTGAAATCACCAGTAGTAATAAAGGAACAGTTTGGAGAGAGTTATTATGAGTCAGGAGCTAAAATATTTAAGAAGTTAAGGGAAGAGATGAGTAGGTCATTTTAAGACTGCAGCAAGGAGTGTTGGCTGATGAGAAGAGATCCAATGTGAAAGGGTTTTAGGGAGAAGCAAAGGAGAATAGTCTGAAAACAGCAAAGAAAAGGAAGGAGTGTGGGGTAGAAAACAAACCACCCAAGAAACTACAGAGGAAGCTGTAGTGCCTTTAGGGGAGTTCCAGGTTTTAGCTAGAGAAAGTAGGAGAGAGCACACAGATAAAAGATCAAGGATCTGGGAGATATTGCTAATGAGGCACAATGGGTTCCTAAAGAGCCTGGTGTAAAGGCTCAGGAATAGGACAAGGCTGAGAGTTGGGGTCCAAAAAAGGGGGATAGAGAGAATATTGTGAAGAAAGCTGGGAGACTTGGGCTTTTTGAGGTTAATACATGGAAAAAACACTAGATTTAGTAATCAGTCCTCAATTTATGGAAATTCCTTTCTTCTCAATTAGTCTTTTGAGAATAGATTTCCAGGTAAGGTCCTAAAATATAAAAATCCCATGTGACTTATTAAGAGTAAACATTAGCTTTTTACTTTACAGTTGGTGCTAGTCAACTTAGAAATATAGCATGTATATAATGAATAGATAACACCTAAATATTTGGAATACAACTCCTTAAGAGCTATTGTATGGTCAAATAATCTGGTGAAATTTATTAACATCAACTATATAAGTAATAAATAATGTGTTCCCCTTTCTTACTTTAATTAGGTTTGTGTGAGATTTTGATATATGTGGTGGGGAGAGGGATTAACAGTTTGTAAATAAGCATGGATATATTACTTATATGATTATTTTAGTTTTCCAAAAATATTTTTCATGTAGACATAATCTGATATTTTTTGATAATAGAAAACTTAAGTAAAACACCTTGATGGTTTGAGTTACTATTTGGACTATGTAGTCAATGACAGCTGAAATGGATTTTTTCCCCTCATACATAACCCTCCTAGTTTGCAGAACTGAACTCCTTTTAAATTGTGGTATATTAAACCCAGAGGGAAGTTATCTCATGACTAGCTCACCACAGATATTTTTCTCATTAATATTATTTCTTGTGAATGCCTGATGTGAATATATTTTTTCATATTTATGAATTTTAGCAGGGGTTTTTCTCAATCTACTGTCAGATATACCTCAAAGGATATGGAAAGGCAGTATTTTACTCATTTTCCCCAAAAAGTACTTAGTAAGCATTTGCTTTTGGAAGAACGTTGTTATAGACTCTGACAGGCATTCCCAAGATAGCTGTATTTACTATTCCTGACTTGTAGGACATTAAAATTCACCAGAGATGTTGGATGTAGACCATGAAACAGTTAATAATCAACGAGAGACAAGTATTCATATTGGTGATATAAACAGTAAGCATGATAGAATCCCAAAGATGGGAGAAGTTTAATGTTGGGTGAATTTACTAGAAAATAACTATTAAAGTGGGACTAGGCAGGATTTTCGTAGGAAAATAATAGGGCAGAAGTCATTCTAGGATGATGAGCTCCAACAAAACCGATTATTTCTTGAGGAACCTTCATTGAATCCTTGATGCAAAGCTAGACAGTAGTGTATTCCTATAGTATTTTATATATAACTTTACCATAGCAGTTATTATATTGATGTGTCATTATTTTTTGTGTGCCTGATTTATCTATAAATTGTGAGAAATTTCAGGGTGAGGACTATGCCTTATTGAAAACTATATTCCAGTACTTCTAAGTCACTGATTAACTTGAATATCTTATTGTATTTTTAATTGATGATATTCACTTCACATGTACAATATTCAAGTTACAGAAGAGTGCATTGCAGAATGCATATTCTTACTCCACTAACCCCCTATTTCTCCTTTCCAGAGATATGTCAGCATTTTCTTGTGTATCCTTCAAAAATATACATACCCTTCATTCTTTACATATACTGGGTGTAATGCATCTAAGTACTTACTATTTTCCTCTTTTTAAACTACACACACTGTTCTGAATTTATTTTTTTTACTCCTAAAATATGTGTTTAATTAGTTTCACGTATTAATGGTATAGTTTCTTGATTTTTCATTTCAGATGAGCAGTGTTCCATTGTTTAGGGGTATCGTATTTTTTAACCAGTCAACGGATGGTGGATATTTAGGTTGTTGTCAATCTTTTTTCAATTAAAAAAAATAGCTAAAATTGATATTCATGTAGATACTTCAGTTTTCACTTATGTAGGGATAACTCTAGGATATATTCTTAGGACTGAAAATAATAGGTATGTACACAAATTTAGATATTGCCAAATTGCACACCTATATGAGGCTACCACTTTATTTCTTTGCCAATGCAGCACATTATCAAACTTTTGCTTCTTTGCTAATCTGATAGGTGAAAATATTTCCTTGCAGTTGATATTTTCCTTTGTCTTATTTTGAGTGACGTTGAACATTATTTCATTTTAAGAGACATTTGCATATACTATTTTCTTCAGTGTCTGATCATACCTTTTGGGTTTTTTTCTATTATGTTGGTGCATTTATTTTAATTGACATGTAGAAATTCTTTCTGTGTTAGGGTTACTGGCCATTTGTCTGTGATATGAATTGCTAGTATTTTTGTCTGTCTTTGACTTTGCTTGTGGTTATTTTGCATGTATAATACTTCACTGTATATGCAAGGTTTTCTTTTCATTTTTTGGTGTGTTTTTCTTTAAATAATTCTTAGAATGCACTTCTACACTTTGATTTCATAAAAGAAATCTCCCATAATTTCTTCTAATTTTTTGATCATTTATAGTTCACTGAACTCCTGTTTGTATTTGGATCTTTGGCCAATTATTATTACATTTCAGCTTCAAATCCACTCATTTTTGTGTACTTTGTGAATCATGGGCTGAACCCTGTGAGGATATCTCTTTTATCAGTTGGCTTCACGTTAGGCTCTGTCAACAGAGGTCTTGGAGAGAAACTAAATGATTGTGGAAGGGGAAGAGACTTCTAGGCATGAGTGGATCAGAAGCATGAAGCCACAGCAGGAAATTAGGAGTTATATCTTCCTGCAATTTTTTCAGCCAACCAGAAGCCATTTCTACAGATCAGCTCTGTCCCACCTGCACCTTCCAGCCAGTTTCACTAAGATATGTTTCAGATATATTGTGTTCCCCAGCTATATTACTACTTATTCTATGTTCACTAGTTATATCATTAGCTAGTGAAAAATTATGTTTTATGTTAACACGGAATCATTATTTTAAAAAATTCCGTAATATATTATGCAGATAATTAAACTGTTGCTTATTTTTATATGTCTTGTCCTTCAAGTTTCATATTAATTTCTGCACGTTTGATAATGTTTTTCAACTACTAATGAGAAAGAATAAACATGAAAGTATATACTGAAACTGCTGTAACAGACCATTTAGCCTTTTTATCATTAATATTTTTAGAAATGTGACATCAGTTTACTGAGGCAAACACATATTCAAAATTCTTCATATACTTATGTGATGATAAAGAAAAATAATCTTTGAAAACAGATCAATCACTCCTTAGAAAATAATTAAATGTTGAATTCATTTGGGGCATTATCTCAATTTCTCTTAATTGTATTTAATGAATCTCTTCAATTCTATAATTATGTTTTAATAATCAGATGTAGCCACTTCACTGTTGACAATCCATTGAATGTGACAAGGTTAACTAGGAGTTGTTATTATGACATGCTTCATGAAATTTATTTAACAGATTTCATCATTTTTCACTGAAATTCTTACTTGCAGTTATAAAAATTAACTTTGGATTAATTCTTGCTGTAAAATGTTTTAGATAAATAGGATATTTTAATAATTTTTAAGATAATAATACTATGAAAAGCTTCATAGTGTCTCATTTTCATAAGTCTAAAAGTATACTCAGTTATGATTGAATATACTATGAAATCTACACTTTAATTTTTGAAATGCTGGGGACTATCACTAAAGTCTTTGCTCCTAAATCAGATGTTTCATGTAAAAATCACAAATGTATTAAAATCACCAAGAAAAACCATGTTTGTGAGTGGACTGGACTGTAGAAATGAATACCTAATAATAGGTTAAAGATTGTTATTTTCTCTATTTTTGTTAGTATTAGACTTTGTGTTCTGCAGATCAAGATCCACAATGGGCAGTTTGTTTGGGGTCACTTTATTTGTTCCTAAAAGTCATGTTACTTGTATCTGCATAGTAGTTACATTGGTGTTTCATTATGTATGTTTGTGTTTGTGTGTTTAAATATATGGATGTGTATACTTGAACATATTGGGAATGGGAAAGGACTCAAATTATTCACTAGCTCAAGACTGTTTTTTTCTTGCTAGTGTTTAAAAACAGAGAGGAAACAGAAGTTTATCAGACAAATAAGCCTGAACAAGGTTTTGCAACCTTAGCACTATTGACATTGTGAGGCAAGTAATTGTTTGTTATGAGGGGCTGTCCTTTGCATTGTTAGATGTTCAGCAAGATCCCTGAATTCTACCCACTAGAAAGTAGCAGAACTTCACTCCCAGCTGTGGCAACCAACAGTGTTTCCAGACAGTCTCAAATGTCTCCTAGTAGACAAAATCACAAATCTGTAGTTTTCAAAGACAGAAGATTACTTGTCCAGCACTCTATTTGTACTCATATTTACCCTTGAGTTCAGTCTCCTCCAGACTATTCTGATAATGAAGAAAAGTGACTAGCAGAAATATTTTGTAGGGTGCCAGAACACAAATATAGTACTGCTATGAAACCAGGTGAAAGCATGGAAATTCTGCATTATTGCAGAGAGTACAGTGAAGTTTTGAACATGAAGATATAAATCAAAATAGTTTATTACTCCAGTGAGCCCCAGTGAGAAAAAGTGAAAAGCAGCAGAAGCATAAAAATAATGTCCCCTTAAGAGAGGTAAAGATGACTGGTGCCTTGGCACTGGTGGTATTCCACTAGGCATCCCTGGAAGACGCATGTTGTGGCATCTTAACTCACAGCTCCCTACAGAGAATGTAGTATGAGGAGAAAAGGAGAAAAGTAAGAGGCAATGAATGCTATGCTTGCAGAGTCTTCCGTTTGCCAAATCTGATGCTCTTCACCACCACTCTAAGTAGAGTTTTTATTATCAGAAGAGGCTAAACTCAGAAGGGACTGTACTCAAGCATAAATAGAGGCCAAATAGCTTCTCCGCTTGCCTCAGTTTGTTTGCACACACAGCCTTACCTTGATCGGCTCAAATATGCATGCTCCTCTTTATCTCATCCTTTGTTCCCCTTCCTTCCTCCTTTCCCAGTCAGCTACACTTCAGGCACATACATATCTCAGGCAAGTGCAGAATGGCATTTCTCCAAAGAAATGAGCATTTAGTTATTACCCCAGTCATTGATTTAGTGGATCGTTTTCATAATAAAAAATGTTTTATCAAAGTTTATGTTAAACACTGGAAACTCCTTAATAAAATAACCTGGAAACAGAGTTAAAACTAACAATCTGTAACTGATCAGTTTATATATCTTGGACATATCATGTTTCTTCTTATTTATACCTGAACAAAATAAATAGGAAAATTAATTTTTTCCACTTTCCTCTTGGTGATTACCAGGTTTTTTTTTTTAACACAGAAATATCTGAAATGAAATGTGATACTGTATTAAAACATTTTATAGTAAAAGGAACATTCCAAATAGCCCCTCTAAAAATTTTAGTTTTCTGTATTACCTCAGACTTTAAAACAGGCTAGTGAAACTCAAGAAACTGTTAAGTAACAGCTTGAAAATTCACGGGAGAAAGATAAAATAAAATAATGAAAATACATTAAAATTGATCTCAAATTCTGAATTGAATTGGCACTTACACTACCTCTGAAATAGCTTCAGTTTGTCCAGTGAGTGAGCCAGAGGATTTTCTCAATTTACAGTTAAAACAAGAATAGAAAAAAAAAACAAAAACAAGACAAAAGAATATTTTGACAAGTTTCTCATCTAATCTTTATTATGCCAATTCCAAAATAACAGTATTTGCTGGACTTTTAATTGTGCATATTAATTATTCTCTATTAAAGACAGATAAGAAAAATAATTGAATCAGATTGTTTTTCCAAAAGAAAAATAACATTAAATCTCATCCTCATGTGAAACACCTAATATTTAGAATTTTAGTTTTGCAAGAAAACAAAGTTTTAAAATTTTATTTCTCAGCCAATGCTGGAATTCATTCTACTATGTATTGGTCAAATAATTACTGACTCTGTAATTGAATAGATCTAGTAATAAAATTCTGATGTACTTTCAATGGAGTAAACTTTGTTAGGGTATTATTTATTTTAGACAGTCTAACTTTTCCTTTCTGCCTTTATCATTCATTGGCTTGAGTTATAATCTCATAATATCTGAAGCAAAAGAGTAAATCTTGTGTGTTAATGTGTGTGTGTATTTATCAGACATTCTAAGAAAGTTGTGCTGTCCCATTTCTTCCTCAATTTTTTTTCTCACTTATTTTTGTCTCTTCATGTCTAAACATCCTTTAAATTGTATTTCCCTCTAAATATACAAAGTTCTTACAGTTTTGATCAACTTTTTCTGTGTGCTTCAGTGTTGTTCATTTCCATTTTTAATTTGTAATACTGAAGACTAGTCACATGGCACAACACAGCCATGGAAAATTACCTAATATAATCCAGGCACTACACTTCTGTACTTGAGACTGCCTCTATAATTTGTTTTTTCTTTTTTTTGCGGTACACGGGCCTCTCACTGTTGTGGCCTCTCCCGTTGCGGAGCACAGACTCCGAACGCGCAGGCCCAGCGTCCGTGGCTCACGGGCCCAGCCTCTCCGCGGCATGGCATGTGGGATCTTCCCGGACCGGGGCACGAACCCATGTTCCCTGCATCGGCAGGCAGACTCTCAACCACTGCGCCACCAGGGAAGCCCTGCCTCTATCATTTTAAACATTATATCATAATATAGACCTATAAACTATTTTGTGGAAGCAAAACCCAAGTTCTTCATCATGTTAACTATTTTCAAAAATGTTCTTCCTCATTCTTCCTTTATGTCCTTTATTCAATAACTATGTACTAAGATCCCAGTATAAATCATATATTATTCTAGAGAAAGATGAAATATCACTCTCTTTTTCCAATAGTTATGGTATAGAAGGGAGATTGGAAACCAAACTGTTGTAAAATAAGAAAATGTTATAAATATGGGCATAGTTCAAAAATAGCATGAGAAGATGAGGCATCTGGTCTGTCTATAGTGGAGAGTAGAGCTGGAATGGCATAGAGACTTCATTGCAACACATCACTTAAAGGATGATGCAGAACTACAGGTGTGCACTAAAAGTGTGGACGGAGAGGAGAGGGCAGAGACATTATTGCTCAGATGGAGAGAATGTTGTGGTCACTAATTTTTGTGGGGGATAAAGAAGAGATAAAAAATAAGGATTTTCCCAAATCTCTGATCTCAAAGTAGAAAAAGAAAGTGAGGAGGGGAGAAAAAGGGATGCTCAGGTAAACATTTTGATACATGTTACCATAGAGTAAAGCAAGGCTACTTCATGAGACAAGGGGGATGTAGCCATCTATATTATAAATTTATTTATTTATTAATTTATTTTTGGCTGTGTTGGGTCTTTGTTTCTGTGCGAGGGCTTTCTGTAGTTGCGGCGAGCGGGGGTGACTCTTCATCGCGGTGCGCGGGCCTTTCACTGTCGCGGCCTCTCTTGTTGCGGAGCACAGGCTCCAGACGCGCAGGCTCAGTAGTTGTGGCTCATGGGCCTAGTTGCTCCGCGGCATGTGGGATCTTCCCAGACCAGGGCTCAAACCCGTGTCCCTTTCATTGGCAGGCAGATTCTTAACCACTGCGCCACCAGGGAAGCCCCATCTATATTAAAGGTATTGATTTTACACTGTAGATTACTGGCCTTGAATTGTTTTGATCATTCAACTGTATATGTAAACATTTTCATGCGCAAACTATCAAAATAATTTTATAATTTACAAAGGCAATATATGTATTGCATTACTACTATAGTATACATTATAAAAATGCACAAATAGAAAAATATAATGAAATAAAAATGAATTCAATATTTCAAATTATTTTACTTCATAAACATTATTTTTAATAATGTTTTTCAAAATCTTGTTAATCATGATGGCTTTGTGTCATTATTACCTTCTATTTCAAGGCCCAATATATACTTAAAGTCCATCATTAACAATAAAAGATGTAAACCCATATTTCAAATTATTTTTAATAGTTTCACATTTTTATGACCAAAATATTGCTGATAAGTTTAGACTATTATTGATTTTACCTATTTTAGTGGCTTAAGAAGAAATGTGTTATCCAAAGTGAAAAGATTATTATGACAATTTCTTATTGTTTGGTGATTCTTACATTTTATTATTTTTCCAATTGTGGTTTCTTTGAAGGAAATTGTATTAATATTTTGTCTTTTAGTTATAGTTGTTCTAGTCAAAACTAAATAATATGATCAATAAATAAATCTATCTAGTTTACATAATCTAAACTATAGTGCAACGAGCTGAAAGTAATAAAATAGCTGAAGACAACACAATTTAACATTTTTCTGGAACTCTCTGTTTACCCCACCCTTAGTATATTTCATATAATCTATATGATCCTTGACTATCTGATATATGGACCAAGATAGCATTCTGCTGTCAATCTAGTTGTTAAATATCATTAATATGTAATCTCTTTATTAGTTTTATAAAATAAACATAAATACTGTTATAATATTTTTCACAACCTCGTAAGTCATCTTGGGCATTGTTATTCACTGAATGTTTTTGTTTCCCCCGCCCCCCCACTAGAATTTGTATGTTGAATTCCTAACCCCCCCAATATGATGGTATTAGGAGGTCGGACTCTTGAGGGTGGAATCCTCAAGAATGAGACTAATGCCCTTATAAAAGAGTCCCAGAGAGTTCCCTTTTTCCTTTCACCATGTGAGAACACAGCTAGAAGACAGCTGTCTATGAACCAGGAAGTAGTCCCTTACTCTGCAGCCACTTTTATCTTGGACTCCTCAGCCTCAAGAACTGTGAGAAATAAGTATTTGTGGTTTAAGCCACTCAGCCTATGGTATTTTTGTTATAGCAGCCTGAACAAATTGATAGAGGCATGTACCAAATGTGAGATAGAAGAAGAAAGGCATAATTAAACTTCTGTTTCAGAAAAATGTTTCTGGTTACAGTATGGAGAATTTTGAGACTAGAAGAAGAGACTATTTCATATGGAAAATAGTGAGGACTTAAGTCAGTGGCTGAAAGGATTGAGAAGTAGAATGGATTGTTGGAGATATTAAAGACATGATCTGACCAGACTTGGTTACTGGTAAGATGTCAGGCTGAGAAAAAGGGAGATGTCTAGGATAGCTTCTAGATAGATCAGTTGGACAAATGCATGATGATGGTAGCATTCACTCAAATAAAAACTAGAATCTTAATAAAGTTAATGGGGTTTCCAGTCTGACATATAAGGAGATTAAAAGTTGCCACTCTGTCCTAACAACTAGTAAAAGACTGAACAAGCTGGAAAATCACAGGGCAAATTGCCACTTCAAAAATTGCAGAGATGGACAGGTGAGTACAGAGAATCACAACTTACCAGAGCAGAAATATCCACAGGAACCAGTACCTGGGTAGGAAAACCTAAACCTAAACTGTAATTGAGGTATTTCTGGGGACTCATTATGGACAAGTCTGAGCGTTAAAAACTCTGAGGGAGGGAGGTCATAAGAGAGCACCCAAGCTTTTGTGAGTTTTACCTCAAGGAGCTCTACCAGGTGCTCACACTGAATATCAGAGAAAAATCCCTTCATGCTTTTGGCAGTAGGAGGGCAAAAGTAACAATTTAAAAATGTGTCAGAGCATTCTGTTTTTCTTAACAAAGTCTGACCTCAGCAGAAACTTTTTTACCAGAACTTTACCTTCTGGAGTTTCATCAGAGCCTAACTTACCTAGGGGGAGACAAATACTCAAGCCCTGGTAAAGTTCACAATCCAAGGCACAAGCTCACCAAAAGACTGAGATATAATCGTAGGATTATAGAACACTTGCCCTCCCCTACACCTCACCACCACATTGTTAAAGGCCTAGCTGTAGCAGTTCCTTTTACTGGATACATCATGTCCAGATTTCAACAAAAATCACAAGACCTACTAAAAGTCAAAAAACATAGTTTGAAAAGACTGAAGAAGAGTTAGAGCCAGAGTCAGCTGTGGCAAGGATGTTGTAATTATTAGGCTGGGAATTTAAAACAACTATGATTAAAATGCCAAGGCCTCT
Source organism: Pseudorca crassidens (assembly GCF_039906515.1). Classification (NCBI taxonomy): domain Eukaryota; kingdom Metazoa; phylum Chordata; class Mammalia; order Artiodactyla; family Delphinidae; genus Pseudorca; species Pseudorca crassidens. The sequence continues at coordinate 16,068,054 of NC_090299.1, forward strand.
AATAGAAAAAAAAAGTAGTAGGCAACATTCAAGAACAGATGGAATGTAATAAAAGGATGAAAAGTCTAAGAAAGAATCAAAAAGAAGTGCCACAGATCAAGAACACTGTAACAGGCATGAAGAATGCCTTTGATGGACTGATGGATAAAAATAATAAAATCAGTTTGGGGCTTGTTCAATTTAAGGTGCCTGTGAGATGTAGAGGTGGAAATACTTAGCTGCCACAGGTGTAACTCAGGACAGAAGTCCAAGTTGAAAATAAGTGGAGAAGTTATCTACATACAAGTCGTGATTAGAACAAATGGCCTAGATTAAAATACATGGGAAAAGTGTTTTAGAACAATGATTCATAACCTTTACTGAGTCACATTATTATTTTAAAATTCTATATCTCCTCTTCAGAAATAAGTTCACGTATAAAATATTAAATGTATAGATTCAGGAGTTTTATTGCCTCCTTAAATCCCATTTCAGCACAATAGTTTCTAATTTAAAGCAAAAAGACATGAAGCTTAAATACAGATTCCTGAGGAAGACATGAAGTTTAAATACAGTCCTGATGTGTTTCATCATTTAAGAAAAGAAGGCACTTATAAAAGAAACTGAGAAGTGGATTAAAAAAATGTAAAGAAATTTGGAAATAAATGGATGAGAGTCTTTTAAGAAAGTGGCTGAGTTTGTGTCAAAATTTGAACATACACATATATGTGTAAATACATACATATATATTTATGCATCTATATGAGTATGGATTCAAGTTTTAATATATGTATATTTGTATGGGTGTGGCTGTGCTTGTGTGGTATATTTGTACATAGAGGAGTCTAAAAATACAGCATAGAGTGGAAATAATTGATGGAGTAAGATGGACTCTATTGGGGCTAGGGATTTAAAGAAAATGAAGAAGGGCTGGAATAATTGCTGAGGGGAGTGGGAAATAGGCCAGATAAGAAAAATGTAATAGGATTGCCAAGCAGTTGTGGTTACCTCTGAGTTTGGATTCCATAAATTTGCTATGGTACTAATCTTCAAGATCATCTGGATTTCTCTAGTGGTACACAATAACACGAGGGCAGGTTCAGAAGCAGAGGGGGCAGATGGTTGAATTAATCCAGAGCTTCTCAGAAATTAAAGAGGAAAATATCAGAATCAGCTGGGGAACTTTTTTTAACTACACAGATCTGTCAGTCAGAAATAGGAAAATACATTTTGCAATAACATACCAATGAGTGGATAGAGAAGGGAAGAAAAGGCTTGTATTAATGACCACATGTTACAAAATTGGTAAAGAAGAGGAGGCAGAGTAAGTGGAATTGGAGAATGATTTGTTACTGAGCTTGTAGTAATAAATGATTAAATTAGATTCAAACTTATCTTCAACATTATAAAATGTAACAGAAAACCAGATGCGTTTAGATGATAAAAATTTTAGATGTTGAAAATAAATTGGTTATCTAGAACAATCAGGTTAATCAAATAGTTACTTTAAAGGCAACATCACATAATGTCTAACCATACTTTGGGGCCTTTCTGGCTGTTTAATTCTCACCACTGTGTCTTTCTAATTCTCTGGCTCGAGCAAGTTACTTTTCCTTGGTCTGTCTGATCTCCTCATCCTAAAATTCATATGCTTGTCATGAAAATTAAATGAGTTAGTATATTTAAAACACTTAGAACCATACTCGGTACCTAGTGTGCACTTAAAAAATGTTACCTGTTGTTATTACTAAATCTCTATTTTACCTTTATTATACAGATGTGACTTTAACAGTGAATTCTCACTCAGTGGAAAATGTGTTTTTGTTTTTATTTTTTTAAAAAAGCTAAAATCAACACCTAATTATCTGTAGAGAGCAGTTTCCTAAAATTTTTAAGTTTTGATCAACTTGTAGATTATTGATGGATTTATCTTCCAGCCCCTACTTCCCTGGAAGCTGTTAACTATACTTATCATTTAGTATTAAGTCAGATGCTTCAAACTTAATTCTGCATAACATTCTCATCTTGCTCTGACATATATCAACCATGATTCTCCTTGACTGCATTCATGTTATCCTTAACATAAATCCCATGATGAGTAGGCTTTAAAAATTGTTTTCTGAATGAAGTGGGTTTTCTATTTGGAGAAGACTAGAAAGCAAAGAAATCATCACTAAAGTCTATAACAGAGAATGAGACACATGAGGTATGAATTTCCCACTTCATTTGGGTCTGGGTTGTTCCCCTGTACCCCATGTCTATTATGTCAATTAAAACATTAATCTTATTTTCTGAGTCTCAATATCCATCAATATTAGGAATTCAGATTTATGAACCTAAATAGTCATAATCTGCAATGTTTATTCTCCAGTACTCTTTTTTTTTAAATCCAAAGTTTATTTAGATCTCCTTAGGGGTTTTTTTTGTTTTTTTTTTTTTTTGCGGTATGCGGGCCTCTCACGCTGCGGAGCACAGGCTCCGGACGCACAGGCTCAGCAGCCATGGCTCACGGGCCATGTGGGACCTTCCCAGACCGGGGCACGAACCCATGTCCCCTGCATTGGCAGGCGGACTCCCAACCACTGCACCACCAGGGAAGCCCTCTCCAGTACTCTTGATGATACTTTTCTGAATATTGACCCTTACTTGAGGACAGTAACACTGAAGTGGTATAGCTATATTGAAGCACAAGCACATGCACAAAAAATGATTTTTTTTTGTCTTTTTCATTTTACTTTCTTTGTTTTTAACTGTGTACCATGTGTTACATGTTCCTGAATAGTAGACAAAAATGGGATGCCTATGCAACCTCTTGGATAAATGTGAATAAAGATATATGATCTTACTTTAAACTTCTGAGAAACATGAGAGCAAGGGACCTGGCAGCATGGGAGAATTTCATATGGCTCATGGCCAGAGCAGATAAAACAGTCTTTGTGATCCAGACACTAAGCAAAAAGAGATGACTTGTTTGATTCATACTGAAATTACTTTATCTCCCCCTTGCTCTTGTTCTCATTCTTAGAGTGATCTCTTCTCTTCTGCTCCAGAAAATTATAGCCCTATGATATTTTTAAAATATATTTTAGACTTCGATTAACCAAGGAAAACCTCACTCTCAGTAATTCATCCCTTATTTGTTTGAAGAATAAAACTTCAAAGTAAATTTTCTTTTCTTTTTACAACCTCCTCTCTTGTTTGATCATTTTTCTATTAAATTTTAAGTTTTGATGGTTTACTGTTATACCTTCACAAAAGAAATTTAGAGACACTGACCCTTAGACTTTTAGATGCACTGTGTATGGTGACAGATGTTAACCGGATTTATTGTGATGATCATTTTGCAATATATACAAGTAACAAATCATTACACTGTACACCTAAAAGTACTATAATGTTATATCAATTATATCCCAAAATATTAGAGAAACTTAGAGATATTCTGCCCTTAAGAATTTTAAATGCAAGGATGGCACTGGTGAACCAGAGCATTTATCTGTTTCCCTTTGTAACATGCAAAAAATATACATACACCTATATACATAGATAAAAACTGTGAGTTTCCAGTGGAATCTCAGAATCTGACCTAAGGTCACACTCCAATTAGTCATTATTCTGATGTTCATAAAATAATAATACTGGACTCATAAAAAGGAGGAATAAGCAATGTGAGATATTTTTGAGAAATGGTTTTGATAGATTATTTCTCCTCATGTACAGTTTTTAAAAATTAAGTATAGTGTCATAGAAAATAAAAAACAGAAACTACATAGGTTGAAACAACACAGACATTATTTTTCCTGGACAAGATGCCTCTTAAACAATAACTATTAATTTGCTCACCAGACTGCCAACATGGCAGGTCTTGGTGCCTTCCATGGAACTCAAAGAAATATGTCTCTATGAACAAAAGAGCAAACATCCTTCTGAACATTCAAAGTTAGCAATGCTTAAGACAACCAATTTGACTAAAAATATATATAGTTATTTACATATATGTTAGCTCACTTAATTGTCACAAAACCCAGCCAAGGCTGATTTAATTATCTCCATCTTACAGATTAGACAACTAGGACACTCAAATTTAGGAGATTTGCCATGTCCAGATAGCTAATGAGAAACACAAATAGAACTTAATACCATTTTACAAATGTAATAACTGCTAATTAAATTTTTGAAATAATAGGTATATAAACAAATCCTCTTTAATAGCTTGAATTTACATATATATTCAAAAATATGTGTATATATAAATAAGAATATATTAATATACATGCAAATAATTTTATTTAAACAAATAAATTAATGCCATACATACCATTTGGAAATTTGCTTTATTACCTTATTATTTTAATGGCTTATACTGAACATTATTTCTCAATATATACCACATATTTAAGCATTTCCATATGAGTTTTTACCAAAATGTCAGTATTACAGGTTATGCATATGTATATGTTCTTGGTGTTATTTTTAAGAAAAGCTATCAATAAATGGAAGTTCTTAATCAAAAATATTTTATAACTATTATTAGATTTGGTAGTTATTATTAAATTACTCTCCACAAATCTGTTTAAAACTTATATGTACATCAATAGTGTATGACAGTTCTATTTCCTGCACATTTTCTTACAAAATAAAAGTATTCTCAGTGTTTCAAAATTTTTTTTCTTGATCAATAGGAAAAAAGAAAAAATATGGTAAAATATTGTTAAAAATTCAATTACCTTATTACCTAGGAGATCAGGGATCTTTTTAAGTGCACCTGCTCATAACTTTGCTCATGCCCGTCCCCTTTATTTCTAATGGGTTATATGTCATGTTCATATTGATTTGTAGGATCATTCCTTTTTTTTTTTTTTTTTTTGGCGGTATGCGGGCCTCTCACTGTTGTGCCCTCTCCCGTTGCGGAGCACAGGCTCCGGACGCGCAGGCTCAGCGGCCATGGCTCACGGGCCCAGCCGCTCCGCGGCATGTGGGATTTTCCCAGACCGGGGCACGAACCCGTCTCCCTTGCATCGGCAGGCGGACTCTCAACCACTGCGCCACCAGGGAAGCCCATCATTCCTTTTCATATTAAATATTTTGGTCCATTTCATTTACATACTTTACAAAAATGTCTTCCCAACATGTCAATTTTTTTAAAAATTTGTTCATTCATAATTCATAGCTTTGTATTTATTTTAAATAATCATCAGTGTTTTTATTTATGTTTTATATTTTACATCTTACTGAAGAAATTTCCCCATTAGAAGATGATTACAAAACAATAGCATCTTAAATTATATTCTAGAATTCATTTAAAATTGTTTGTGGGTAATAACTAATTTATAAAAAGGTAAACCTCATATTTGCTGTAATGTGAGGTAGAGCTAAATTTATCATAAGATGTACAATCAATTATCCTAGTATCACTTTGTCCCTCTTTACTGTTAAAAGGTGATCAAATATATTCATGTCTGTTTCTGGACATTTTCTTTTGTTCCATTGATCTATTTATTTCTATGTTAGCACTTTATTGCCTTCATTACTGCAAATGCATGTTTTTTTTAAATAACATTTAATAAGAGGCCCAGGGGACTTTGGGCCAGCAGGCACTGACATGGTCATTGAGAGGACAGAGAAGCAAGTTTCATACACTAGGACAAAGTGCATTAGTGAAATAAAACGTACCGTTGGTAAAGGCTTGTGGCCACATGGGCTAGAGGCAGAATTCTACATAGTACTAAAAACCTGTTTAAAGACCCTCATTTTAATATATAAAAACACTATAAACAAACAAAGAATAAGACAATGCAAAGCTTGTATTTCAGCTTGAGCCCAAAGAAATAATATTTTCTAACTATGATGCTAATCATTTTAGACTACCTGCAAAAATGGCCATTCCTATAAGCATATGCTTCTTCCAGTAAGAATGAAGTCTAATCTCTCCCATTTATATTCTCTAACCATGTGACTTTTATTTTTAGCAATTTTATGAAATAAATGTGATTATCTTGGACTTCTGAATTCATGCCTTAAGAGACCTTCCTTGTAGTTTCTAATTTTATCCTTGGAAGGCAATAGCCAGGTTAAGAATTCCAACTACACTGCTTTAGAGAATGGCAACATTTAGAAAGAAAGTTGCTGAAGCTTAAGAAATTACAACAAATATGCAAGATAGTACAACAGATATGTGAGTGAAGCCATCTCATATCGTCCAGCTCTAGTGGAACTACCCCAGCAAATACCACATGAAGAAAATATAAGCTGAGCTGTCTCACTGAGCCCTACACAAACTGTAGAGTCCAATAATATCCAAATAAATGGATATTGTTGTTTTAAGCAGAAAAGTCTTGAGAAGGCTTTGTACATAGGAGTTTACAACTGAAAAAAATACTAGGACTCCACAAAGAAGGAACTCCAAGAATATCTGAAAGGATTTGCCTTGGTCCTTGGCCAACTCCTAAGCTATGAATGCACCAGATGACATCAAAGGAGACCTGGCATAGAACATCTGCTGAGATCTGGGAACTGAAAAGTGATTCAAGAATTTGTACAGAGCTGGAGAAATGTTATAGTTCTGGTCCAGCCACAGCAGAAAGACATTGCCGACTCTTCAGGTGATTTATTTAAAATCAGCAAAGGAGAGCAAAGCATGCCTCAAAAGGAAAGGGAGTACACAGTAGCAGCAAAGGCAAAACTGAATTAGATCCTCCTTACCAATACTTTAAACCAAGTCTCAGCAGGATAAATAATCTGCCAGTAATTTAATTGCTGGATGAACAAAACTAAATATGTGTTACAGGGAAATGACAAATCCAAAGTCTCTACAATGTATTATACAAAATATTAACATACATTTAAATATTACTAGATATATGTAGAAGCATGAATAATTCAAAGATGATTAAAAAATAAAATAGTCATTAAAAGCAGATACAGAAATGTTTAAATACTGAAATTAACAGAAAATAACTTCAAAATAATTATAATTGATATGTTTTTAAATATAGAAGATATAGATAAAATGAATGAAAGTACAGAACATTCAACAAATATTTAGAATCAACACACTCCCTGAATTCAAATGCAATATCTCAAATTAGTCATTATGTGAATTTAACAGCAGACTAGACACTGCAGAATACAAGACTCATAAAGTCAAAAACTGGTCAAGAGAAAATACACAAACTAAAGTGCCAAGAGAAAAATAATGGAAAAAAAAAGATCAGAAATTAAAGAAATGTGGGATATCATCAATAAGTTTAACCTACCTGTACTTGGAATGCCAGCCAAAGATAATGACATGGAAGTAATATTTTTAATAAAAGAATGGTGAGGTTTTTCTAATTTGATAAAAATACCAGCTCATGAATTAAAAAAGAAAAAATTAAGATAAACTCAAGCAGGGTAAATACAAAGAAAACAGCCTCTCACTTCATAGTCAAACTGAAGAAAAACAAAGATAATGAAACAATCTGAAGAGTAACCAGAGAAAGAAGACACATTTCCTGCAGTAAGATAACTGTGGAAGTCATAAAATACTGATTTTTTTTTTTTAATTTTGAGCCCGCAGAATTATGCTCCACTCAGGCTGTCTCCTTCTTCTTTCCACAACAGCCACTCAGGGCTCCTGGTTGTGGCCAAGGTCAACTAGATCACTGCCATCTGAAATGTATTCTTAATGTATTGAAAAAACAAAATACCAATCTCAGGGACAATACTCTTCCAAAATGAAGTTGAATCACAAGTGTTTTCAAGACCTAGTGAATAAATAGCAAATGGCCAGCATATCTGAACTACAAGAAATATTAAAGGAAGTTAATCAGGCTGAAGGAGAATGATTACGGATGGAATAAAGTAAGAATAAATGAATAACTCAAGAAAAAGTAAATATAAAGTTAATTGTAAAAGACTATTGATTGCTTAAGCTACAATAAAGACAGTGCATTTTGGGTTTTTACCAGAAGTAAAAGTAGAGTACATGATAATAAAAAAGGGCAAGAATAGGGTAAATTAACTGTTAAAATATTCTTGCACTGTTTTGGATATATAACCTTACAAATTTGAGGTAGACTGTAATAAAGATGTATTCATTTCTAGGGTAATCAATGAAGAAAGAATGCTAAGAGTCACACAAATGTGAATTAAAAGATAAAGTGCAATAAAATTGTACTTGTTCATACAATAGTAATTAGATGAGGAAGAATAAAGAAATAAAAAGCCTTGATGGGACAAATATAGAACTAATATCAAGGTGCTTACTTAAACCCAAATATATAAGTAATTTTTAAAAGACCCAATTCTATGCTGTTTACAAAAATTATCTTTCTAAATCACCTAGAGGTTAAAATTATGGGAAAATATGCCATACAAATCCTAACCAAAATAAAATCTGGGTGGCTATGCCAAAATTGGGAGGAAAAAGATCTTACATCAAGGAGTATTTTGATGATAAAAAGGGACATTTCATGTTGATAAAAGAATCAGTATATCAAGAAAATACAACGATCCAAATCCACTAAAAGGAACATATACCTACCCTATTTCCCAGAAATTCTACTCCTAGATATATGTGATGCATAATTGAATGCGTACTTCCACGAAAATACACAGTTGAAAACATTCATAACAATTTTATTCTTATAACTGAAAACTGGACACTACGCATTTTGAGATATATTCATACAGTGTAATACTATACTGCCACAAAAACATGAACTACTGATACATGCACTAACATAGATGATTCTCAAAACCAGTAGGTTAAGCAAAGGAAGACAGTTACAAACCGTATATACAGCGTGAAGTAGTAGATGAGTGCTTCTGCCCTTCACGGGAAATATGGGGGTGACTAAGCAGGGCACAGTAGGTCACAGGAGCAGGACTTTCACTTTCTCAAATGATGAGGCCATGAAGTTCCTCACCATACACCTCGAGGGGCCACATGTTTACCTGAGCTAGAATTCTCCTCATTCACTGCAGACATTAACTGAAGATCCCAGGAGGGTTTGCAGAATTGTCCTTTTTACCTCCTCACCATTAAATTTATTCAAATGAATTGAGAGTAACAAGTAACTAGTCCCTCTAAAAGCTACTTTATATAATCAATTTTTTTTGCAAATAAATTTCTTATGAATAAATTCAGTCTGGGTGATGTACAGAAATTAAAATGTAGTTTAACCTGAAGAAGTTCTACAGGACTCTTTAACTCAGGCAATTTCTAAACAACATTATTTTTTCTTCTAGTATAATTTTAGACAAAGAATTTCCTGCTTTTTCTTTTATGTTTCAAGACCCCAGAGACTGCAATTAATTTTGTCATGAGATACTGTTCAATATTAATTAAATTCTTTCAAGTGGATATGTGCTATTAAGATATAGTCTTTTCTAGGTTAATGTGGTTCTTAAATTTAATTTGAAATTTATTTAGTCAGTATGTTTTAAACGTTATGAAGATTAACCTTCCCTTATTTCTTTGTTGTTATTGTTTTTCTAAATGTACAATTAACCTGAAGACAAATGCTAATTAATAGATGACATTATAATTTGGCTCCATTTATTATGTGAGCCATTTATATCAATTCAGGAGAGGTAAAGAGGTGGATTGAGGAGTTTTCCTGTTTTGAAATTTAAAGACCCTTATAGTTGTGTTTTGTGTTTACATTTCATTACCATCCTACGTTATTTAAACTATTTAGTATGTTTTCTTTTTGATGAAGCAATAAAATGTCATGTAATTGGGTAATAGTAATTTAATACCTAAATACAAGCTTTTAAAATCCCAAGAAATTTGTGTGACAGGTTTATAGTTGGTACATTACTGGTGACTAAATTTCTTCCTATAGGCAATTTTGAAACTTAACAAAATTAGGTTCCCTTAATCATCACCATTTCTAACACTAAAAAAATTAGTAACATAATTTGTTTTCGGAATTTAGTTTTATTATTATGTTTTCTAATTGTATAAACACAAACTTAAACACACATTTCTTCCCTAAAACCACATTTTGTTGCCTCCACACCACCCCCAGATTATGTCATTTACCTCTTCTCTGGATATCATGCATAAATGCTTTTCTGCAACATGTTGATTAGAGAGGATACTAACTTACAGGAATGTCATTTCAGGCACCACTGGCAGAGAACAATGGGGGTCCCAGCAACACCAGAGAAAACAGGCAGACCAAAATCATACTGCAAAAATTCCAAAACTTTAACTGTCATTAGAACAACCCACAAAAGAAAGCCAGGATCTGCAGGCTAAACCTAAAGAGGGTGACAGCCTGATAAAATAAAATAAATGGGCTCTTAGTATCCAATCTGAATAGACAAAATGTCCAGTAAACAATAAAAAAATTCTTACAAAGTCCTTATACAACTAAATATACCCTTACCATAAGATCTAGCAATTGTGATCCTTTTACCCAAACGAGTTGAAAACTTACATCCATACAAAAACCTGCACATGGATGTCTATAGCAACTCTGTTCACAATTGCCAAAACTGGAAGCAACTAAGATGTCCTTGAGTAGGTAAATGGGTAAGTAAATGATGGTACATCCAGACGATGGAATATCAATTGGTGCTAAAAAGTAATGCGCTATCAAGCCATGAAAATACCTGGAGGAAAAAATTTAAAAAAAATGAAAATACATGGAGGAACATTAAATGCATATTGTTAAGTGAAAGAAGCTGATATAAGAAGGCTATGTACTATATGATTCTAACTATATAACATTCTGGAAAAGGCAAAATTATGAAAATAGTAAAAAGATGAGTGGTTGCCAGGGGTTGAGGAGTGGGAGGTTGATGAATAGGTAGAGCGTGGAAGTTGTTTAGGGCAGTAAAAATATTCTGTGTGATACCATAATGATTGATACATGTTATAAAGTATTCAAACCCATGGAATGTACAACACTGAGTGAACCTTAATGTATACTATGAAATTTGGGTGATGATGATGTGTCAGTGTAGGTTCATCAATTGTAGAAAATGTACCATTCTGGTGGGGGAATGCTAATAATGGGAGAGGTTATGCACGTGTGGAAGCAGAGGGTATATGGGAAATCTCTGTACTGTCCCTCAATTTTGTTGTGAATGTTAGAATGTTCTAAAAACACGTCATTTAAAAAATAAGATGAATTGCATTTGTGTATGATGATTAGACATGATGTATAACTAGCATGTATTGATCCCTGTATAAATAGGGTTGTTATTATCAGTGTTAGTAATGATAAAATAAATGGCCAAATTGATATATTAAATCACCATAGGCAAATTTGTACTCTACTCTAAACCACTATCTGGCTTTGTCTAAAGACATCTACGACTGTTCCAACTTGGGGGTTGCTATTGACACCTAGTGGGTTGAACCCAAGGATGCTTCTAAATATCCTATAATGCACAGTTTAACCACCAACACACTCTGAAAATTATCTGACTCAAAATGTCACAAGTACCAAGTTTATGAAACCCTGAGTTAGACCATACATTATTTTTAAATGTAAATGAAAGAGCACCTGTTGTTCTCTCTCCTTTTCTCTTTCTGAATGTGTGAGTGTGTTAGTCTTAGAGGACAAAAAGAAAAATGTTAAGTTGTAATTTGTTGATGCCTTAAGATGCATTACATGCTTAGGTCTAGAGAGGTTGCTTAGTGAATATGAAATAATATATCTAAATTAAAAAAAAATAGAACCAATTTTCTGTATGGCTTTCTCAGTACAATAGCTTCAGAGTGAAACAAAATTAACATAAATATTTCCTTTTGAGCATTAGCAAATAAACATAGCAGCTGTATTTTTGGCTTTTTAAAAAATACTTATAATTACTTGTAAACTCTGTCATCAGCAATTTCAGAGTCTTTGGACTGTTTGTAGCATCTGTATTTATAAACAGTAATTCAAGTACTGTTTTCAAATGCCATAATTGATAAAGAAAAATGGTCTGTTAATAAGTAAAGAATATTTGAATGTAAAAAGACATCCAGTCGTTTGTAAGCAAATGGCATTTCTCTAGAAACTAAATTCTTAGCAAAAAACTCACCTCGATTTTACCAATTAATTATTCCTTTTAACACCATATTAAACTGATAGTTAAAATGGTTGACAGGGCTTCCCTGGTGGCGCAGTGGTTGAGAGTCCTCCTGCCGATGCAGGGGACACGGGCTCGTGCCCTGGTCTGGGAATATCCCACATACCGTGGAGCGGCTGGGCCCGTGAGCCATGGCCGCTGAGCCTGCACGTCTGGAGCCTGTGCTCCGCAACGGGAGAGGCCACAACAATGAGAGGCCCGCGTACCAAACAAACCAAAGCAAAACAAAACGGTTGACATATGTGAAATATTCAGAAAATACATAAAGGGTGACCATATAAATAAATGTTCTCCCTGATATTCTATTTGTGATGTAAAAATATAACCATCTCTTACGTGAGTTTTTGACTTGAAAAAAGTTTTATTTTTAGATAATAGTATGAATTGTATTTTTAAATGACAGCATTTAAATTGCCCACACATATTTCAGTCACCATGTATTTTTTAATTTATTTAGCATTTTCAATTTCTATTTCCTTTTATTCTATTTCCTTAAAAAATTGTTTCAAGAATAAATGTCAGATGTAGCAAACAAAAATACAGGACACCTAGTTAAATTTGTATTTAAGAAAAACCAAAAGGAGGAGCTTCAAGATGGCAGAAGAGTGAGACACGGAGATCACCTTCCTCCCCACAAATACAACAGAAATACATCTACATGTGAAACAACTCCTACAGAGCACCTACTGAACGCTGGCAGAAGACCTCAGACCTCCCAAAAGGCAAGAAATTCCCTACGTACCTGGGTAGGGTAAAAGAAAAAAGAAAAAACAGAGACAAAGAATAGGGACGGGACCTGCACCAGTGGGAGGGAGCTGTGAAGGAGGAAAGGTTTCCACACACTAGGAAGCCCCTTCGTGGGCGGAGACTGTGGCTGGCAGAGGGTGGAAGCTTCGGAGCCGCGGAGGAGAGCACAGCAACAGGGGTGCGGAGGGCAAAGCGAAGAGATTCCCGCACAGAGGATCAGTGCCGACCGGCACTCACCAGACCGAGAGGCTTGTCTGCTCACCCGCCGGGGAGGGCAGGGGTTGGGAGCTGAGGCTTCGGTCGGAGGCAGGGAGAGGACTGGGGTTGGCAGCGTGAACACAGCCTGCAGGGGGCTAGTGCGCCACAGCCAGCCGGGAGGGAGTTCGGGAAAAGGGCTGGAGCTGCCAAAGAGGCAAGAGACTTTTTCTTCCCTCTTTGTTTCCTGGTGTGCGAGGAGAGGAGATTAAGAACGCTGCTTAAAGGAGCTCCAGAGATGGGCGCGAGCCGCGGCTATCAGCGCGGACCACAGAGACGGGCATGGGATGCTCAGGCTGCTGCTGCCGCCACCAAGAAGCCTATGTGCATGCACAGGTCACTATCCACACCTCCCCTGCCAGGAGACTGGGCAGGCCGCCACTGCCATGGTCCTGTGATCCAGGGACAACTTCCCCGGGAGAACACACGGCACGCCTCAGGCTGATGCAACGTCATGCCGGCCTCTGTCACTGCAGGCTCGCCCCGCATCCGTACCTCCTCCCCCCCCACCCAGGCCTCAGTGATCCAGAGCCACCAAATCAGCTGCTCCTTTAACCCCGTCCTGTCTGAGCAAAGAACAGATGCCCTCAGGCGACCAACACGCAGAGGAGGGTCTAAATCCAAAGCTGAGCCCCGGGAGCTGTGCGAACAAAGAAGAGAAAGGGAACTCTCTCCCAGCAGCCTCAGGAGCAGCGGATTAAATCTCCATCATCAACTTGATGTACCCTGCATCGATGGAATACCTGAATAGACAACAAATCATCCCAAATTGAGGAGGTGGACTTTGGGAGCAACGATATATATATTTTTCCCCCTTTTTCTCTTTTTGTGAGTGTGTATGTGTATGCTTCTCTGTGTGATTTTGTCTGTATAGCTTTGCTTTTACTATTTGTCCTAGAGTTCTGTCTGTTCGTTTTTTGTTTTTTTTAATTACTTAAAAATTTTCTTTTTTAATAATTATTTTTTATTTTAATAACTTTATCTTATTTTATTTATTTTATTTTATCTTCTTCTTCCTTTTTTTTCTTTTTCTTCTCCCTTTTATTCTGAGCCGTGTGGAGGACAGGGTCTTAGTGCTCCAGCCAGGCATCAGGGCTGTGCCACTGAAGTGGGAGAGCCAAGTTCAGGACACTGGTCCACAAGAGACCTCCCAGCTCCACAAAATATCAAACGGCAAAAGCTCTCCCCGAGATCTACATCTCAATGTAAAGACCCAGCTCCACTCAACGACCAGCAAGGTACAGTGCACGACACCCTATGCCAAACAACTAGCAAGACAGGAACACAACCCCATCCATTCGCACAGATGCTGCCTAAAATCATAATAAGGCCACAGACACACCAAAACACATCCCCAAACGTGGACCTGCCCACCAGAAAGACAAGATCCAGCCTTATCCACCAGAACACAGGCCCTAGTCCCCTCCACCAGGAAGCTTACACAACCCACTGAACCAACCTTAGCCACTGGGGACAGACACCAAAACCAACGGGAACTATGAACCTGCAGACTGTGGAAAGGAGATCCCAAACACAGTAAGTTAAGCAAAATGAGAAGACAGAGAAACACACAGCAGATGAAGGAGCAAGGCAAAAACCCACCAGACCTAACAAATGAAGAGGAAATAGGCAGTCTACCTGAAATAGAATTCAGAATAATGATAGTAAAGATGATCCAAAATCTTGGAACTAGAATGGAGAAAACACAAGAAACATTTAACAAGGACATAGAAGAACTAAAGAGCAAACAAACAGAGATGAACAACACAATAAATGAAATTAAAAATCTCTAGAATGGAACAATAACAGAATAACTGAGGCAGAAGAACGGATAAGTGACCTGGAAGATAAAATAGTGGAAATAACTACTGCAGAGGAGAATAAAGAAAAAAGAATGAAAAGAATTGAGGACAGTCTCAGAGACCTCTGGGACAACATTAAACACACCACAGTTTGAATTATAGGGGTCCCAGAAGAAAAAGAGAAAAAGAAAGGGACTGAGAAAATATTTGAAGAGATTATAGTTGAAAACTTCCATAATATGGGAAAGGAAAGAGTCAATCAAGTCCAGGAAGCACAGAGAGTCCCATACAGGATAAATCGAAGGAGAAACATGCCAAGACACATATTAAACTATCAAAAATTAAATACAAAGAACAAATATTAAAAGCAGCAAGGGAAAAACAACAAGTAACACATAAGGAAATCCCCATAAGGTAAACAGCTGATCTTTCAGCAGAAACTCTGCAAGTAAGAAGGGAGTGGCAAGACATATTTAAAGTGATGAAAGAGAAAAACCTACAGCCAAGATTACTCTACACAGCAATGGTCTCATTCAGATTTGACAGAGAAATTAAAAGCTTTACAGACAAGCAAAAGATAAGAGAATTCAGCACCACCAAAACAGCTTTACCACAAATGCTAAAGGAACTTCTCTAAGTGGGAAACACAAGAGAAGGAAAAAACCTACAATAATAAACCCAAAACAATTAAGAAAATGGTAATAGGAACATACATATCGATAAATGTAAATGGATTAAATGCTCCAACCAAAAGACATAGACTGGCTGAATGGATACAAAAACAAGACCCATACATATGCTGTCTACAAGAGACCCACTTCAGACCTAGGGACACATACAGACAGAACATGAGGGGATGGAAAAAGATATTCCATGCAAATGGGAATCAAAAGAAAGCAGGAGTAGCAATTCTCCTATCAGATAAAATAGGTTTTAAAACAAAGACTATTACAAGAGACAAAGAAGGACACTACATAATGATCAAGGGATCAATCCAAGAAGATATAACAATTGTAAATTTTTGTGCACCCAACACAGGAGCACCTCAATACATAAGGCAGATACTAACAGCAAAAAAAGGAGAAATCAACAGTAACACAATCATAGTAGGGGACTTTAACACCCCACTTTCACCAATGGACAGATCATCCAAATTGAAAATAAATAAGGAAACACAAGCTCTAAATGATACATTAAACACGGTGGACTTAATTGATATTTTTAGGACAGTCCATCCAAAAACAACAGAATACACATTCTTCTCAAGTGCTCCTGGAACATTCTCTAGGATAGACCATATCTTGGGTCACAAATCAAGCCTTGGTAAGTTTAAGAAAATTGAAGTCATATCCAATATCTTTTCCAACCATAACACTATGAGACTAGAGATCAATTACAGGAAAAAATCTGTAAGAAATACAAACACATGGAGGCTAAACAACACACTACTTAATAACCAAGAGGTGACTGAAGAAATCAAACAGGAAATCAAAAAATACTTAGAAATAAATGACAATGAAAACACAATGGTCCAAAACCTATGGGATGCAGCAAAAGCAGTTCTAAGAGGGAAGTTTATAGCTACAGAAGCCTACCTTAAGAAACAAGAAACATCTCAAATACACAATCTAGCCTTACACCTAAAGCAATTAGAGAAAGAAGAACAAAAATCCCCCAAAGTTAGCAGAAGGAAAGAAATCATAAAGATCAGATCAGAAATAATTTTAAAAAAATGAAGGAAATGATAACAAAGATCAATAAAACTAAAAGCTAGTTCTTTGAGAAGATAAACAAAATCGATAAACCATTAGCCAGACTCATCAAGAAAAAAAGGGAGAAGGCTCAAATCAATAGAATTAGAAATGGAAAAAGAGAAGTAACAACTGGCACTGCAGAAATACAAAGGATCATGAGAGATTACTAAAGCAATTATATGCCAATAAAATGGACAACCTGGAAGAAATGGACAAATTCTTAGAAACGCATAACCCTCTGAGACTGAACCAGGAAGAAATAGAACATATGAAAAGACCAATCACAAGCCCTGAAATTGAAACTGTGATTAAAAATCTTCCAACAAACAAAGGCCCAGGACCAGATGGCTTCACAGGCGAATCGTATCAAACATTTAGAGAAGAGCTAACACCTATGCTTCTCAAGCTCTTCCAAAATATAGCAGAGGGAGGAGAGCTCCCAAACTCATTCTATGAGGCCACCATCACTCTGATACCAAAACCAGGGAAAGATGTCACAAAGAAAGAAAACTACAGGCCAGTATCAGTGATGAATATAGATGCAACAATCCTCAAAAAACACTAGCAAACAGAATCCAACAGCACATTAAAAGGATCATACATTATGAGCAGTGGGGTTTATCCCAGGAATGCAAGGATTCTTCAATATATGCAAATCAATCAACGTGATACACCATATTAACAAATTGATGGAGAAAAACCATATGATCATCTCAATAGATGCAGAGAAAGCATTTGATAAAATTCAACACTCATTTATGATAAAAAAAACCCTCCAGAAAGTAGGCATAGAGGGAACTTTCCTCAACATAAGGCCATATATGACAAACCCAAAACCAACATTGTCCTCAGTGGTGAAAAACTGAAACCATTTCCACTAAGATCAGGAACAAGACAAGGTTTCCGACTCTCACCACTATTATTCAACAAAGTTTTGGAATTTTTAGCCACAGCAATCAGGGAAGAAAAAGAAATACAAGGGATCCAAATTGTAAAAGAAGAAGCAAAGCTGTCACTGTTTGCAGGTGACATGATCCTATACGTAGAGAATCCTAAAGATGCTACCAGAAAACTACTAGGACTAATCAATGAATTTGGTAAAATAGCAGGATACAAAATTAATGTACAGAAATCTCTTGCATTCCTATACACTAATGATAAAAAATCGGAAAATGAATTTAAGAAAACACTCCCATTTACCATTGCAACACAAAGAATAAAATATCTAGGAATAAACCTACCTAAGGAGACAAAAGACCTGTATGCAGAAAATTATAAGCCACTGATGAAACAAATTAAAGGTGATACAAATAGATGGAGAGATATACCATGTTCTTGGATTGGAAGAATCAACATTGTGAAAATGACTATACTACCCAAAGCAATCTACAGATTCAACGCAATACCTATCAAACTATCACTGGCGTTTTTCACAGAGCTAGAACAAAAAATTTCACAATTAGTATGGAAACAGAAAAGAGCCTGAACAGCCAAAGCAATATTGCGAAAGAAAAACAGAGCTGGAGGAATCAGGCTCCTGGACTTCAGACTATACTACAAAGCTACAGTAATCAAGACAGTATGGTACTGGCACAAAAACAGAATTATAGATCAATGGAACAGGATAGAAAGCCCAGAGATAAACCCACAAACATATGATCACCTTATCTTTGTTAAAGGAGGCAAGAATATACAGTGGAGAAAAGACAGCCTCTTCAATAAGTGGTGCTGGGAAAACTGGAGAGGTACATGTAAAAGTATGAAATTAGAATACTCCCTATCAGCATACACAAAAATAAACTCAAAATGGATTAAAGACCTAAATATAAGGCCAGACACCATCAAACTCTTAGAGGAAAACATAGGCAGAACACTCTATGACATAAATCACAGCAAGATCCTCTTTGACCCACCTCCTAGAGAAATGAAAATAAAAACAAAAATAAACAAATGGGATGTAATGAAACTTAAAAGCTTTTGCACAACAAAGGAAACCATAAACAATACCAAAAGGCAACCCTCATAATGGGAGAAAATATTTGCAAATGAAGCAACTGACAAAGGATTTATCTCCAAAATTTACAAACAACTCATGCAGCTCAATATCAAAAAAACAACCCAATCCAAAAATGGGCAGAAGACCTAAATAGACTTTTCTCCACAGAAGATATACAGATTGCCAACAAACACATGAAAGAATGCTCAACATCATTAAGCATTAGAGAAATGCAAATCAAAACTACAGTGAGATATCATGTCACACCTGTCAAAATGGCCATCATCAAAAAATCTACAAATAATAAATGCTGGAGAGGGTGTGGAGAAAAGGGAACCCTCTTGCACTGTTGGTGGGAAGATAAATTGATACAGCCACTATGGAGAACAGTTTGGAGGTTCCTTACAACTTAAAAGTAGAAATACCCAGCAATCCCACTACTGGGCATATACCCTGCAAAAACCATAATTCAAAAAGAGCCATGTACCAAAATGTTCATTGCAGCTCTATTTACAATAGCCAGGACATGGAAGCAACCTAAGTGTCCATCAACAGATGAATGGATAAAGAAGATGTGGCACATATATACAATGGAATATTACTCAGCCATAAAAAGGAATGAAACTGAGTTATTTGTAGTGAGGTGGATGGACCTAGAGACTGTCATACAGAGTGAAGTAAGTCTGAAAGAGGAAAAAAAAAAACGTATGCTAACACGTATATATGGAATCTAAAAAAAGAAAAAAAAGTGGTCAGAAGAACCTAGGGTCAAGACAGGAATAAAGATGCAGACCTACCAGAGAATGGACTTGAGGATATAGGGCTGGGGAAGGGTAAGCTGGGACAAAGTGAGAGAGTGGCATGGACATATATACACTACCAAACTTAAAATAGATAGCTAGTGGGAAGCAGCCGCATAGTACAGCGAGAACAGCTCGATGCTTTGTGACCAGCTAGAGGGGTGGGCTAGGGAGGGTAGAAGGGAGGGAGATGCAAGAGGGAAGAGATATGGGGACATATGTATATGTATAACTGATTCACTTTGTTATAAAGCAGAAACTGACACACCATTGTAAAGCAATTATACTCTAATAAAGATGTTAAAACAGAAACAAAAAAAACCTTTTAATATAAGTATGTCACAAACATTGCATGGGACATTCTTATAATAAAAATATTTTTTAATTATCTGAAATTCAAATTTAACTGGGCACTTTTATTTTATTTGGAAACTCTATTTTGAATCCTTCTAGAATATGTCCCCTTGTGTCCCTTCTTACTGTGATGTTTCCCTGTTATTTACCATTCTGTAACTTATGTTCTCTCTCCAAAGTTTTTGCTTTTAATTCCTTGATAATTATAATTTCCCTGCTACATTTTATATACTTAGTATACAAAAAACAAACACTTAACAGTTAAAATTTTCATATAAATTTAAAAAATCTTCAATATATATTTTATATATAAAATCATATAAATTTAAAATCTTCATATAAATTATATAACTTGACTATTTGGATATTTTTTATAATTTTTGTTATTGAGTAGGAAATTATTTATAATTATATTTATATAAGATACAATATATAGTGCAGAAAATATTGACCCTGAATTGAGGTAGACTGACCAAAAAAATAAGATTGTTTCTTCCACAGCTTGTAAAATAATATCTATGATTTGCAGACTAATGTCTTGATCATTCGGGTTTAATTTAGAATAGAAACAATTGGAGATTGGAATGAATTCTTTTATTTATAATTAAATGTAGGCTTTATTCTGTGGATTATGCCAATTAATCAACACATAATCTTTTTTCCTATTGCTAGCAAGATATATGATTCCTGGGATCTTTTGCTCTATTAAATTGTTCACAGACTTAAAGCACATGAGGAGCACTGTTATATATAACCATGGATTGGATATTTTGTAACTGGTACATCAAGTCATTTTCTATAAATTAATCTTGTGTTTACTAAAGACAATATTAATCGTAGCTACTCCTTCACAGATATTTGAGAGAAAATCACTGTGGTTACAATATCATGTGTCAAACTATTTTATCACCCACATACTCTTTAATGGTCATCCAGCCTATGAATGGATTGCCAATTTTAGGTAAATTACAAAAACATTTATGTAAAACATAGCCATTATTTTTCTTGCCAACCAGAGGGAAGATGTTGATCATATTTCACCAATATCTTAACTGAGTTTAATAAAAATAGTTTTAAAAATTTGGTGAACTTAAACATCTACTCATTTTCTTTATTACATTTAATTTCTACTGAATTAAGTAATACTAATTCAAAATCAAGGGTATTAGAAATGATCAAAACTGTAATAGGGCCACTATTAACATAACATTAGATAGGAAGCTCCCAGATGTAATTAATGTATATTAATACTTATGGCAGATTATTTTCTACCAATTAATCTTGTGTTTTATAATGAAGATACTAATAATAGCTAACTTTTCAAACACTTGTTGCATGTTTTATATACATTATTTCACATAATCCTTTTTAAAATCCCTCCAAATTTAGCTATCAGAGAAGTCACACAGCGGAGCTGGGCTTCACCTTGGCTTTTATGTGTAATGCTCACCCTTTGAGATGCTATAACCTCTGGTCTTCTGGAAGAAAGAACCTGGAATCAGTCAATATTCTATCAATTAAAACCCCCTGTGCTGCAACTAAGACCCTAAGCAGCCAAAAAAAAAAAAAAAAAAAAAAAGGAGAGAGAAAATAAAATAAATAAATATTTTAAAAAAGAAATTTTTTTAAAAAAAGAAATTCACCTCTCTTTAAAATGAAATTCTATCAATTAAACTTTGCAATCTTCTTTGTGTGTGTCTTTGTCTTATAACTGAGGACATGTGTAGCTTTATTTTTTTTAATCACATGTTCCTTGGAAAGAGCAATTTCCCAAGTAACACAAATTTTCATTTTGCTTTGATTCAGATCAGGTCAGGATGTAAAGCTTGAAATCTTGCAGATGAAAATCAGTTGATGATGAGACAAATCCTTGAGCTTCTCTAAAAGCAAAAATATCTCCCCACCAAGCCCTCTAACCTTATTTATATTTTCTTTACTTTATCCATATCTAATATTGGTCATGTCTATAATAAAACTATAAGTTGATTAATAGGACAAATGCTTACTCTTGATTTAGTGATCACAATGATAGAATTATTTGAATGAAATAATGAAACACTTGGCTTTTGGTTTTTACTATCTGATAATATCTCATCTCTTCACTTGAAGATGATTGATATAATTCAATATCATCACAGCCTTTTTGTGTTTTAGGACTTTCTTAAGTGGCTGACCTTGTTACACATAATTCATAAAAAGTTTCTGCCTCTATAAGACACTACTAATCCTACAATTTAATATAATGGAAGTAACCAAATTGTAATATGTGCACAAATTAGAAATAGAATTTCTGGGCCTTTGAATTACAACATATGTTGCTATATATAATCACATTGAATCTGTGTCTTTTAATACATAGCATTAAGTAGAAAACTGATAAAATAATTTTCCCTATATTTCAAAACTTTCACATTTCAGTCACGTATATGCTGCCAATGTTTTTTAAGAACAAAGAATAAGTTAAACTCTTGGCATTAACTTAGACTTTTATTTATATAAGGCATGCTTTCAAATTTAATTTTATGTTAATCCATATAGATTAGCTAATTGCTTAAATTTTAAATGTGTTATTACGGGCTTTATACTTCTAATATAGGAAAATTTTTATACATGTATGTTTTAAGACTATCCTCTTAAATTAAATTCCAAATGAATATGGGGGTTTGAGGCAGAAGGCCATAAATCTGCACTTGTCTCATTGTCTTACTCTTTGTGCCAACTCAAAAAATTCCAAATGGAGTTATGTTTCTGAACATTCGTTAGTGTGCCAGTTGAATCTACACTACATTTAGTAAAATTAGATGAGAGTTAAAAGTGCTCCTGTGAAGTAACATGATGAATAACAGATAAGACATATTTTAAACAGATCAAGAATTATGAGTTTAAGGGCAAACTACTGACCTCTACATTAGAAAATATTTCTGAAAGTATTTTCTAAATTGACTGTTATTATTATTTTAGTTTTAGTCACTTTCTGCAGGAGGGTCAATTCATCCTGACACACACCACCACCCAGCATGAAATCACAGGCTAAATGTGTGGTCCACACAAGCACTAACCAGTGCAAATATGAGTCAGCACCTTTACCTCCATGCCACTCTGTCTCTATCTTTATACTATGTTTACACTGCACCAAGAAAATTATGAACAAATATAGATAGATAGATAGATATAGATATGTATGTATATACATGCATACATATTTGGACCCAAAAATGAAATAACTTGCCCTGGCACAAACATATTGGAAAGTATTGATTCTCAATTTGGTTTTGTTTTTGTTTTTTACCATTGAATCTGTCTTTACTGTTGAGCAGAATGTCTGGCACTCAGAAAGAATTTAAAAAATATTTTTTGAGTGAATGCTGAATAAACTGTAAAACTATTGTTTTCTTTTTTCTTTATCTAAATATAGTTGACTTACAATATTATATTACTTTCAGGTGTACAATAGTGATTCAATATTTTTATAGATTGTATACCATACAAAGTTATAAAATATTAACTATATTCCCTGTGTTTTACCTTACATCCCTGTGACTTCTTTATTTTTTAACTGGTAGTTTGTACCTCTTAATCCCCTTCCCCTATTTTGTCCCTCCCTGCATCCCCTCCTTTCTGATAACCAATAGTTTGTTCTCTATATCTGTGAGGCTGTTTCTGTATTGCTATATTTTATTTGAATATGTGTAAAAGAAAATAGTTTTTTTCTGTACAATGGGAAATTATAGTTAAATGTAATTGACATAATTTAGGATATTATGCTCTCGTAAGATGCTGAGCAAAACAACCAAACGATGCATGTTTTGAAAAGTGACTATTTGCTCCTTTTGTTGTGTGTTGACAAGTAGAATACAAAAAAAAGAATGAATTATATCATATTCAAAGATAAAATAACTTTACGGATTCACAGCTTTAGGATAAAGTCAACTTTTGTCTATGTTAATGTAAGATATAAAAAATACAGACTACTGAAAACAGATGACAAAAATGATTTATATCACTCTTTAGGAAACAGAAATATACACAAAAGCATATAAACAAGCAAATGTTTAGACAAAAACTTACTGTATTTCATGACTTACTAGCTTGTTTCTACAGGCTTTCTCTAAAATGTCTGAAAAGGAAACTATTTAAAGCACTGGAGCTAATCCACTGGTAAGGAATCAGAATTAGATTGTATTTCAATAATTAAATAAACTGAACAAGCAAGGATGTCTCAGCAGCAGAGATTCCTAGTTACTGACCCAATATCTGCTTCTACTCTTATGTCCCACCGACACCTAGCTTTCCCCTCCTTCTCTGAAATTAGGTGATATGTAGGTGTATGGTTTGATGTAGTTTCTTTTAAAAAACTTTTAAATAGTGACAGAATTGACATGCCCCTTATCCCTTATGCTTCTTCCTTTTAACCCTTCCTCCTGTCTGGAATTTTGATATGAAGGCTGGGGTTCTAAGAGCCACCTTGAAAACATGAGAGGGGGAATCAAAGTTTAAGAATGACAGATCAAAGTAGTAGATGAGCCCTGAGAAGCCAGGATGCTGTTAATATTTGCCCACTACAAGGCAGCCCTGTCCCAACTTCTGTCCCACTCATACCTCTGTTTTCCAGGTCTGTGCAACTACTTTCTGAATTCAGTATCTAACTGACACACTCAACTAATCTTAAGTCCAATATATCAAA
Source organism: Pseudorca crassidens (assembly GCF_039906515.1). NCBI lineage: Eukaryota > Metazoa > Chordata > Mammalia > Artiodactyla > Delphinidae > Pseudorca > Pseudorca crassidens. Next base: position 16,092,500 of record NC_090299.1, read on the forward strand.
ATATAACTATTTTCTCCTTTGTATCTCATCCAAATAAACTTACAAATGTCTACAATACATTATCAAGTGAACTATTTTTTTCTCACTCAAATTTGGAATACAATGGTTAACTGTGCCCTTTTTTATTTCCTAAATTAATGTAAATATGTATATTTTGTGCATAAATTTTATCAATTCTTCTTTTAAAATTATTCTCAGATCCAATTTTTGCCATTCTTATTTCCAGTTTCATCATCATCATGGATTTACATCTTATTACTATTTATTTGGGAAACATCCTTCATTTCTTCATTCTTTTCATCATTTGTATTATATGTTCCTTCCTTTTTCCTTCCTTCTATTCCTTTCACAATATATCTAGTTCTACTTAATTAATCTATTTTAAAGTCCCAAATAGTTTCAAACATATATCTAAAACGCCAAGCTTATCATGTCAATTCCTGTTTAAAAACACTCAGTGGCTTCCAGCACCTATCTTATGTTAGGACTTCACAAATCTATTACCACTTTTTTATATTTCTGTTTGAAATTAATTTATTTGGAGGAAATAAACATTAGTGCTTTGGAAATTTTTTAGAATAGTATATTTGTTTCCAAAAGCTGTTGTAACAAAGTACCAAAAATTGGGTGGCTTAAAACAACACATGTTTATTGTGTTATAGTTTTGGAGGCTAGAAGTTCAAAATCAAGGTGTCAGCAGGGCCACACTCCCTTTGAAATCTGCAGGGAAGAATATCTCCTTACCTCTTTTAGCTTCTGGTGTTTGCAGACAATCCTTGGCATTCCTTGGCGTGTACATGCATCATTCCAATTTGCCTCCAAGTCACATGGCTGTCCGTGTCTTCACATGGAATTCTGCTCTCTACAAATGTCTGTGTCCCAACTTCCCTCTTCTTATTAAGTTACCAGTCATATTGGGTTACAGACCTCCCTAATGACCTCATAATAACTTGATTACATTGCCAAGACTACTTCCAAATGAGGTTACCTTGCAGGAACAAGAAGTTAGGACTTCCAACATCTGTTTTTGGGGGACACAATTCAACCAATAACAAAATGTATTTATGCATTTCTTCCTTTGAAAAAAAGACAAAAAATCAATCCTTGTTAAGGTTTTTACTGTGAATGAATTTGCATCAAAAATAAATAAAATATAAAAAACAAAACAAAACAAAAACAACCCACAATGAGATACTATCAATACTTCACCAGATGGCTATAATAAAAAAGAAAGACAATAACAAATATTGTTGAGGATGTGGAGAAATTAGAACACTCATTCATTGCTGGTGGGAGTAAAATGTGGCAGACATTTAGAAAAGAGTTTAGAAGCTCCTTGAAATTGATAAACATAATTACCATATAACCCAGCAAGTTCATTCCTAGGTAACTACCCGAGAAAAATAAAAACGTACCTTCACACACACACACACACACACACACACACACACACACACACACACACACACACACACATACACATACACAAAGTATAAAGAATTAAGAATTACTTTGCATTGGTCAAAGAGGCCAAGCTAAAAGACTTCTGAATTTTGACATTTTTCTCTCAACCAAAAGCTTTGGATTCAATGATTTTATATTTCCCATTCTTCTGTCAAGTTCTTAATGGTAAATAAGTCAGTGATCATTAATATTTTGCTTTAATTTAATGGTCCTGTTATAGTTGGATCAATCAGAAGCAGCTTGTTTCTAATGAATTGGAGAGAGTCAGGCAGTGTTCTAGGGTGCTGAGTCTCACCCAGAGCATGGTGTGCTGCAGTACATAGTTTATTGGTCGAGAAGATGCTTTGAAACCCAACACAGTTTCAACTCTTCCCCTGTGAACAAGCCAAGTAAGGAAAACTGGGCATGACAGTTTACCCACAACTCAAGTAAGGGATTAAAACCCCCTATGTCATCCAACCACATCTGTTTGAAGAGTGAGAGTATGAAGAATATGAGTGGTTTCTTAGTGGTTTTTTTTTCTTAGGAGTCTCTGATCCTTAAGTAAACAGGCTCTGTTTCCATTTCTAAATGTTTTATGGAAAATGCAATGGATCCCATTGAAATTGGCTATGGGCAAGAGGTTATCAATATAAGCTAGTTAGTAGGGAGATATATAAAAAAACAAGGCGTTTTCTGGTTGTTTATAGCAAAAGCATGTAGGAAACTGGAGACCTGTGGCAGAACAAGTGTTTGTGGAGATTCCTAATCGTAGTTACTGAAAGGATATTAAGTCTCATATAAATTCCATTGCTAGTGGGTTGGTATTCCTGACCAAGACAATGTAGCTTACATCCCAAGAAAAGGGTACACAGAAATGGGGAATAAGCCATATAAAAAATAAAATTTAGACTTGCGGGTCAGGTCATTTTTGCCATCTAATTTGATCAGCATAGCCTTAGTCATTTGAGCTCGGGCTTAAAATCAAAGCTAAAATTCTTTTTTTTTTTAACATCTTTATTGGGGTATAATTGCTTTACAATGGTGTGTTAGTTTCTGCTTTATAACAAAATGAATCAGTTATACATATACATATGTTCCCATATCTCTTCCCTCTTGCATCTCCCTCCCTCCCACCCTCCCTACCCCTCCAGGCGGTCACAAAGCACCTAGCCGATATTCCTGTGCCATGCGGCTGCTTCCCACTAGCTATCTACCTTACGTTTGTTAGTGTGTATATGTCCATGACTCTCTCTTGCCCTGTCACAGCTCACCCTTCCCCCTCCCCATATCCTCAAGTCCGTTCTCCAGAGGTCTGTGTCTTTACAAAGCTAAAATTCTTAGAGGAGACACTAGCAAGAGCAATGTACCTTCCTGGTCTTAAAGAAGACCTGAGGTATCAGACACATCAATAAAGTAGAGTCCCAGAAAATTAACCAAAGTCCCAGTTTTAAGAAACAAATCAGGAGCAACCAACTTGGTTAGTGAAGTCACAGTAAAAAACCAATATTTAAAATCAATCACAAAGCTAGGTATTGACGTGTGACTACAGTTGTGATAAAAGCCAGTGGTGCCAGTTTTTTGGGGAAAAGATGAGACCATGGCATCAGTTATAGGCTAAAATCTGAAATTATTAACCTTGCATTCAAGATTTTCATTAATTGATTATAATTTATTACCCTAATATTGCTTTCAAACATATCTAACACATACCAAAATTATTCCACCTACACGAATGTCCTCACGGTTCTCAGAATAAATTGTGTTCCTTATTAACTCTGTATATTTACCTTCTTTTCCCCAATGGAGTGCTACCACCTCTACTTGCCTACTTCCAACCTACTCCCAAAATAATGTTCTATCACTCAGTTTTATCACTAATCATAGGATGCTATGCTTGTTTTGTTAATTATTCTATGTATGAATACTTTATCTCTATAATTCAATTACAAACCCCTGGAGAGTATTATTTGCTTGCTACTTTTGTTTGCTTTTATTTCCTTAGGTTTCAACTTTCTATCAGTAGGGGAAAAAATCATTGAAGAACTATTATAGAAAATTTTAAGAAATCGTTTCCTCATATTTTTAAAAAGAACTTAATCTACTTTAACACTAGACAGATGTTAGAAAAAATAAAAACTCTTGACTAATATCATCCTTTGATTATTTATTTTGATATGATATATACAGATGCCATTGTGGATTGACTTGCATCTCCCCCCAATATATATTCTAATCCCAACCCTGGTACCAGTGAATGTGACATTATTTGGAAATAGCAGCTTTGTAGATGTAATTAAGTTAAGATGAAATTGTACTGAATGAGAGTGGACCCCATTATAGCGATTAGAGGCTTTATAAGAAGAGGGAAATTTGAACACACAAGGTAGAAAGCCATGAAGGCAGAGGCAGAAATAGAAAGGATACAACTACAAGCCAAGTAATGCCAAAGATTTCAGGCAAACACCAAAAGCTAGAAGAAGCAAGGAAGAATTCTCCCATAGAGCCTTCAGAGAGAGCATGGTTCTTCCCACCCCTGGTGCCTGAGTCAGTTTGGCCTGCTATAACAAAAATTCCATGAACGGGGTGACTTGATGTCGTGATTTTTTAAATTAACGTTTGTTAAGTAGAGTCTTAATTAAGGTGTCAGATGATGAGCAGTTCAATAAAGACCACAAGGGAAAGTGAAATAGTGTTTATTACTCACAGGTCCTGGAGGAGCACAGCAGGCCATGAGGGGCCAGAAGGGGAGGTGGAGCCAGGCTGCAGGCAAAATGTGACCAGCAAGACCCGCAGCACATGGCTTTCTTAAGGTCCAAGGGTGACGTACTTTGAGGAATTAGTCAATTCAAACCAAGAAAAGCAGAGTTTTGGTAAGCTGTCTGGGGATATTATATAAAAGGTGTACAAGCAGAAGGAGTTAGGACGCAAGGGAGACTATCACCAGGTGCATTGAGGGTGTCATATAAGGAACTTACACTTACTTGTGACTCTGTAGGCTGTTATATAGGGCATGCACTTGAGGGAGGGGCTAGTGACAGTTCAAGGCCCCTACAGCTGCTTAGCTACGCAAAATGAATGCTGAGGCAGCACTATTATGGAGTAGGTTAGCTAAACCCTCAACATTCATAAACAACAGAGATTTATGTCTCACAGTTCTGGAGGCTGGAAGCTCAAAATCAGAGTGCTAACATGGACAGGTTCTGGTGTAGACCCTCTTCTGGGTTGAAGACTGCTGACTTCACATTGTATCCTCATAAGGAGAGAAGAGAGGAAGCAAACTCTCTCATGACACTTACAAGGGCACTAGTCCCATTCATAAGAGCTCCACCCTTATGACCTCAACTAATCCTAATTACTTTCCAAAGGAAGCAATACTATCACATTGGGTGGTAGGGTTTCAAAATATGAATTGTGGGGTGCCACAAACATTAGACTATAAAGCAAAGAATGTTGCTTATCATTTGGTTTTACAGGGATTAAGTCATTAGCCTTTGCAGTCATTGACTGACAGTGCACCCTGAAAGGAATTTAGGATGAAAACCTGGATAAGGCACCATGTGCTTTGGAAAAACAGGTCCCTTAGATAGTTATAGATATCGCAGCAAAAAAGAAAAAAAAAAAAAAGAATTGGTGAATCCAGATTCTTGCATCTTCCCATGCAGAGAAAAGCACTAAAATAATCAACTGAGATATCTGTTGCTTGTGACTAGCAGTAACTCAGTAACTTTTTTTTTTTTTTTTTGGTGGTACGCGGGTCTCTCACTGTTGTGGCCTCTCCCGTTGCGGAGCACAGGCTCCGGACGCACAGGCTCAGCGTCCATGGCTCACGGGCCCAGCCGCTCTGCGGCATGTGGGATCTTCCCGGACCGGGGCACGAACCCGTGTTCCCTGCATCAGCAGGCGGACTCTCAACCACTGCGCCACCAGGGAAGCCCTCAGTAACTTTTTAACTGAGATGTATGCTTGACTGCACAGATTCCTTAGACAAAATCATATATACTGGTTTTATATATACTGGCATCTCCCCCTACCTCTCTAGAGCAGTTCTTCAGAACTATCCGAGAGGCTATTTCCTGGGCTGTTGTCCTCAGTGAGATCCCCAATCAAACTGAAACTCACAACTCTTAGGTTGTGCATTTTTTCTTTCAGTTGACAAGACCATAAGACCATGATCTTTGTATTTCTACCTCCAAAACTGTAAGAGAATAAATTTCTGTTGTTGAAGCAACCAAGTTATTGGTACTTTATTGCAGCAACCCTAGGAAACTAATACAGACTCCAACTAGCCCTTCAATGAATGTTTTTTGTTTTTGTTTGCGATACGCGGGTCTCCCACTGTTGTTGCCTCTTCCATTGCGGAGCACAGGCTCTGGACGCGCAGGCTCAGCGGCCATGGCTCACGGGCCCAGCCGCTCCGTGGCGCGAGGGATCTTCCCGGATCGGGCGCTAACCTGTGTCCCCTGCATCGGCAGGCGGATTCTCAACCACTGCGCCTCCAGGGAAGCCCCAATGAATGGTTTTTAACATCAATAATCAGTGGTTATGAGACATCCTCTCAGGTCTCTTGGTTAATATAAAGCTAATTGAAAATGGCAAGCATTAGTGAAATGCTTATATATTTATGAAATCAAATGCAAAGTAATACTTCAACTACAAGTCACATATATATCTGTAAATGTATATAGTTGTATATATAATATATATAAGAAAAGATATATTTTTATATATTAAGAAAAGTTATATATAAGATTATATTCATCTCAATTATATATATATATAGAGAGAGAGAGAGAGAGAGAGAGAGAGAGGGAGAGAGAGACAGAGACAGAGTGCGTGTGCACAAAAGAGTCACATTACTTTTGTAAGAGAAAATTTCTCAGTCAGAACCCACAATTTAATTTAGGGCTTGGGGCTGACAGGATAGAAATCTGCATATTTCCAACCACTCCAGGAACTTCTGCTACTGGTAGATGATCCACAAACCACCAGAGATGAACAACTTAAAGAGCCTCAGATAAGCTCAGCTAATTTAGAAATATAAGTAAAATTTATTGCACATACCATAAATGCAAAAATGATACAATTAATAAAACATGATATTATTTTCAAGGGATCTATACTCAGGGGAAAATTGGTGAGAAGAAAAATCAGAAACTCAAGCTCTAGCTCCACATAAGTCAAAATTACAAATCTGTTTTGGTCGGCTGGGAAAGTTCACATCTCAGTACTCTATTCGTATTTTTGTTCTGACTAATTACTGCTGTCTATGTCAGTGGGAATACCAGCCACAAAACAGCAGGAAAGAACACTTGCCTCCCATTCCACTGGAGATAAAAAAGAAAAAAAAATCATTTAAGGCTAAGACTTAAGAAAATCAACTGAAAACAGGCAAACAAATGCCACGGTCAAATGGCTTGTTTTTCTGGAAAATAAAAACATAATTTTCTTCATTTTTCTTATACTATTTAATAAGGAACCAATGTTAAAAACCAACCGGTAGTCACAAATACCATTGAAAACAAGCTCTTTAAATTTGCTTTAATTCCAGTCTATTCAAAAAATGCATGATTGTCTGCAACCTTATTTTATTTTTGAAAAAAATCTTCTTACATTTTCCAACTGAGTTCTAGTAAGCCAGCCAACATCTTACTGATATCTGTTGTATATTTTGGAGTTCGAAGCATAAAGTCAGCAGTGACTTGCTGCGGGGTTAAGGAAAATAAGTTATTTCAGATTAAGACTCTAATTAGATAAAAATCACTAAGAAAATAAGTAATTTGGTAATGTCAGCTAAATTTACAAAAGCTCATATTCATCTTAAAGTCAAAGGTTGTGTGTACAATGGCAAGCTAAAATGAAAAATTGAGTCAATTATTTAGATAATTCAGGTCTAAAATTGCTGCCATTTAGGAAGAGAATATTTAGTTAATGGGGTCATGATTTATGTAAATAAACTATCAACATTGGCCAATTAACAACCTTTCCCATTTCACTGGAAATATACAGAATTATCTTAATGATTTTCATGGGAATATGTTACACAAGAAATCCTCCATGTGAAATGAAAACCACAACAGGTTTCATCAACCAAGCAAAGTAAAACTAAATATCTTGGTGCATACCTTCTCTTTGTCCCTAATAAGATATTAAAAAAAAACAACAAACAAAACAAAACAAGCAAACAAAAAAAGGGCCCAACAGGAATTATGTTGAATTCTGAACATTTACCTTTTTCCATGTCTTTTTTTTTTGAAACCTTGAAAGGACTTCTCCTTCCTCTATCATTTCTTAAAGTGAACTGTAAAGCTTCCAGTAAAAGGTTTTTCAACACAATTACTTTTTAAAATGAGAAGTGAGCTTGTAAAACAAATATTACCATTCTTTGCTCATTGTGTTTCTCTCAATGATTACCTCTTTTATTCACTGATCACCACTTTTCAAAATTGGGACAGAGCTAATAAACATTTAGTAATAATACTTTTATTGCAATGTATTGACAGTAACATCACCACCACCAGATATTTGCATTTTATTTTAACATATATCTACCAGAGTGGCTAATATGTCCCTAATACTGAGATAAGAAAATGTTCTTGCCTTATCTTCAAATTTTCTTAATTTCAGTTATTTTCATACCTATCCTGTGACCTAAATACTTCAACTTTTCAGATTAAATTATCGGAATTTAGAAAGATTAGGTAACTCTGTCCTTGGTCAGATAGCTACTAATGTTAGAGCTTGGATTTAAATTCCAACAAGCTTATAATTGTTAAATGAACAAATTTTAAATAACAAGCTAAATAAGCAGTTACCAAAAAAAAAAAAAAAAAGGTGATTTTGTGTGTGTGTTTGTGTGTCTACTGGTAGGGTGGCTAGCTGAATCCTGAAGTCATTCTGAGCCATTGCTAGCTTCAGGTTGAAACTCACCGAATTCTTTCAATATTTTAGGGCTGTGGTTCACAAACTCATTTGTATTTGAATTGCCTGGGCAGCTTAAATAAAACGTCAGTGTTTTGAAAAAGAGACAGATTGTAAAACTACCTTTTAAAGACTTAGGGCCATATTATCTGCTTCCTACTATTTAGGAGCTAAAGACTGGCATGATGTTGTCATCTGCGCATCCTGGAGGCGCTCACCAAACTGGACTTTCAGTTCTTCTTAGAGCTTCTACCTTTGTTGTGTTTTCCTTAAGTGCTGTTCTCCCTGATCTTTGCATGGATGCACCTGTTCTTTCCCTTCATCCTTCTTATTCCAGTCTCTGACCCTTCCTCCTCTCCCCCTCCCTCTCCACTTCTTCCCACTCTGCTCTTTTCCTTTCCCCCTTCCCCTTCCTCACCATAGTGCCCTTCCCGGTTCTTTTCTCCGTCCCCCTGCTGTGCTTCTCCATCTTCTCTTTCTCCCCCTTTCCTCTCCTCACTCTTTGCCTTCTAACTCTACTCCTTTTCCCATAGCACCCCCTCACGTCCTTTACCACTCCTGGATCTTCTTCTCTAGCATATTCCAATTTTTTTACAAAATGACAAAATAGCCAGCTAAAAAGTGTAATTTCTGGGTTCTTCCTACAAAGTTATCTGAAAGGAGAAAGGCACATTTTCAGAACCTGGTTTATACACTGGGAGATATGTTTGGTTACAAGTGAATTGATCATTTTCTCTCTTATACTTCATAGGATCTTACAGTTAACATTGGAAACTGTCCTTTTTATTATCTTATATTCCTTACATGTTTGTTATCTGTCCCACTCAGGTAATCTATCAGCCAGAAAACTGGGGAATTCACCGAGTTTAAATTGAACTTCTATATTTCCACTACCAGGAAATGTACTTCTTAAGAGTGGCTCATAAATGTTATTATTTACCTTTTATAATACATTTAAGTATTTATAGAACTTTTGTAGAGATGTTGTCAGTGCACTGCCCATATTCAGCTGGCCTTTACCACATGGGTCCATGCCAGTTGAGGTTCCCACCACCATCACCAGCATCTCCTTGTGAGGCCTTTGTCTGGCCAACAGCACTGGTTGTCTCCATGAACATAGCAAGCTGAGAGAGACAGAAAATTCGATGGGGGATGGGCATTCCTTGACCAATGACTGATGGGGCTTAGGATAGAAATATCCAGCTCTTGCCTCTAGGATAGGATAACTGTCAGTTGCTCTTTCTATACTGGTTATCTGAATATCCTCAAGGGATTAAACTTTAGATGCCCACAAAGAGAAGCAGAGAATACTTGACAAAGTAAATAGCAATATGTCATCAGAAATCTGATTTTTCCATTTTCCCCAAGTAGTTTTCTTCCTCTTCCTTCTTCCCTCTTTCCTTCCCTCCTTCCCTCCCTCTCTTTCTTCTTTCTTTTTTGTTTTTCTCTTCTCTCTCTCTCTTTCTTTCTTCTTATTTCCCTTTTTGGGCAGAGGTGATTTTCACCCTTCTGTGTGTGTGTGTACATGTGTAATCAAGAATGGATAGGAATTACCATTAAGTTTTTAGTTGCAAATCCTCCCCTCCCTAGTCCTAATTGTTTACACAGAAAGACCATTAAACCCATGTAATGCTTATTTGTTCCATTGCATTATTGAGTAGGAGACAATATAGAAAAGGAAAAATTACCTTTTAGCAAATATCACAGCATGCTTTGAAAGCTTTCTTCATGTTTGTGCTGTCTGAAGTTTAGCATGATCTTAATTACTATAAAAGAGTTTTCATCATTCAAAGAATAAAAACATATGCATTAAATAAGCATAAAGAAAATTTTAGAAGACAAATGCATAATGCAAAGCATTATGTTTCTCTGTTACTGCCTTAAAACTACACACACACGCATATGCACATAACCAGAGCCTTGTCTTAGCAATTCTTAACAGTTTCCCAATAGAGAATGGATGGAAACAAATGTCATTTGTGTATAAGTTTATATATTTTCACATTTTATTTGCCTGGTTTTAAAATCTTTCACTTATTTCTTAATCTTTGCCTTAACCATTACATTGTTAAGATAAATGAATTAAGCAAATGCTATTTTATAACTAGCATAAAATTTAAAATGTGGCTTTATTCCGAAAGCTAATTGTTGAGCTTTCTTTTCAAAGAGAACCAAGCAGATTGGAATTCATCTTCTACCTCCATATTTAGCTCTTCTTTCTGATTTTCTTGATTCTAACCTTATATTGGTTTTGTCAATCACTCAAGTTCAACTTCTTAGGATCAATATCTTCTGAATTATCAAAGGCTGCCATATATATATTTTTTTCCAAATGCAACACCTCTGACATCCATTTAGTCTCCATGTGCATTTCTGAAATCCTGTTCATTGAGCACTGTCCTGTTCAAATATCACTCTGACTAATTGGATTCTACACAATTTAATTAATTCCAAAACACTCAATCCAACAAACATGTAATGCATGCCTAAAATATTCTAAGTACTATACTGTACACAAGGAGATTACAGTCTCCTGAGTGAAGCACATGTAAACAATGACTCCAGAGTTTGTTCAATGAAACTACAGAATTATGCACAAATGTGCAAGTGGCAGCCCAGGGAGTGATGTAGAGGAAGGGAACAGAGAAAATTTCACAGGATGAATGACAAATAAACTGAATTTTAAAGGTCACAGGGAAAGGTCTCCAAAATGATAAGGCAGAAATGTTCAGAGAGGAAAAAAAATTTTAATTTAAAAAAAAATTTTTTTTAATTAAAAAAAAACTGAAAATAGTTATGTCACTTAGCAAGATTTTTGGCTGAAGACAACATAATAGTTAATTACAATTATTTAAATAAATAGATATTGCCCCTATCCTCACTTAAGGAGGCCAGAAATTGTTGCTAGTGTTGATTCTGTCCCCCATATTGAACTCAGGCTGGATGTAGCAAACCAAAAGCTTCAGTGCACATCTTCATGAAGTTGACTGAGATATATGGGAAAGGAATACACAATACCAACATGGCAGTCTAACTACAATATAAAAGCCAAAGGAGCCGGAACTAGTTCTCAAATCAAATTCAGAATCTCAGAGTCAGAAAAGTTCTTGTACAAGAATTTTTGAGTGAGTAAAAAAGTTTGAGTAAGTAAAGTGAAGCTAGGAAGCACCTACGCTTTGCATCAGGCTCTGTGTTTCAGCCTAGGTGATAAATGAGGGTGGCTCATATGACTAATAAGGTCCAACAACCAGGCACATTCCAGGAGCATTGAAGGATTTGAAGATAATTGATCATATTACATTTTAGAATTACTGTGATAATTAAAGTACAAAGATTGGCTTGCAAAAGGGTATCCAGGAAAACAAATCAGTTCAGAAACCATATGATGACCCATGTAAGCATTTTCTCTAATTCTTCCAACCAATTCTCTTTTAACCCCTCAAAATAATATTACTATGCTTCTTCCTCCATTATAGTACTCATACATTGTGCCATGTAAGTAAGACTTATGTCTTCTTTACCTTTTTTGTTTTATAAATTTATTTATTTATTCAATGCTCTAGTACTTACTATGTGCCAATTCCTGTTGTATGTGCTAGGGAGATAAAAATAAACAAGAATCCTTTTCTGTTTCTGTTAATGTGTTTGCATTCTAATGAGAGAGAGAGAGAAAAAGAGAGAGTTAATAAACTTATAAATAAACAATATGTCATATCAGGTTGCTGTGATATGTAAAGAAAATTCAGGGTAGGTTAGGAAAATGAGTAATGGGGAAGCTCTTATTTTATATTAGGATAATAAGGGAAAGTCTCACTGATAATCTGAGACTCAAAGGAAGCGAGGCAGGGAGCCATTTGGATATACTGAGGAAGAGGAATTCATGCAGATGATACAAATGCAGCAGCTCCTAAGGTGAAGCAGTGTAATGTTTTTAATTTAAAAAGAAGCCAGAGTAATCAGCGCATTATGAGTAACGGAAGAGTAGTAAGTTACGATGTGAGAGAATCAGTTATGAGCAAAATTGTAGAAACTCAGAGGCTTAATAAGGCCAGTAAGCTTGGAAACATGTGATAATATTTAGCAGAAAGGGGACATGATTAGATTTAGGCTATAGGATCACACTGGCTGCCATGTGGAAAATAACCTGTAGGGCGACAAACATGGAAGCAAGTAGACCAGTTATGAGGGCTCTGCAATAAACTGGGAGAGAGATGGTGGGGTTCTGGATGTATTTTGAAAAGATAAGTAAGCGGCTGACTAATGGAGTAGCTATGGAGTGAGAACAAAAAAATTAGTCAAGGATAACTTTAAAATTTTATGCCTGAGCAACTGAAAGAATGGAATTTCCATTAACTTAATGGGCAAGATGGTCAAAGGAAGATTGGTAAAATTAGGAATTGTTTTGGTCATATTTCTTTTGAGATATCTATTAAATGCCCATAATATTTAACCTCAAACAGATTTTTTTCCATCTTAGATACTATAGTTTATCCTTTAAAAGTTTCTGCTTAACATCCTCAGTCTTTAGCTTCTTAAACATATGAAATATAATTATTTAAATGTGCTTGTCTACTAATTCTATCAACTGTGTTATTTTTTAATTGATTGACTTTTATTCAATGTTGTATTTTCCTGCTTCTTTATGCCTGATAATCTTTTGTTGGATGTCTGATACTGTGAATTTTACTTTGTCAGATGCTGTTTTTCATATTCCCATAAATATTATTGAGCATAGCACTTGGGTGCAGTTTTGTTATTTGGAAACAGTTTGATCCTTTTGGGGTCTTGCTTTGTTAGTATCAAAGCAATGTTTCATCTCAGGGAAATTTTTTCCTATTCTAAAGCAAGACTCTTCTTGATAGACACCTGATGCCTTGGGAATTATAAAATTTTCACTCTGACTGTTAGGAACTGTCACTCAGGTAGTTTCCTCACGTATATTTGCTGATCAGACTCAACCAAATACTAAAGGGGACCCTCTGTGGATCCCCAGAGTTTTCTTTGCTCAGTTTTCTCCTCTCTGATACTCTGCTATGAACTCAAACCACCTTGCGCTCCTCAGACACACAGCTCTGTCTCCATCACTCAGGGAAAGCATTAGTTCTCCTTCACTGCTCTGTGGTCTGCCAACTTTCTGTAAACAATAAGTAGGGCAGTTTTAGAGCTTATCTTGTTTGTTTCCCATTTTTCAGTGATCATTGTCTGTTGTTGTCTGATGCCCAGTAACTTGAGTCATTGCTTTATATATTTTGTTCATTTTCTTTGTTGTCTTAGGCAAGAGACTAAATGTAGTCCCTTTTACAATATCTTGTTTAGAAATGGAAGTCCATTAGGTCTATAATTCTTTTTATCTTGTCTTTTTGAATTAGCATTATTAAGGAAAATATACGAACATATTACAGAACATATTTTACATTTACAGTTCAATGAGTTTTGACAAATGCGTGCACACATAAGCATCACCAAAATAAACACACAAACCATTTTCATCACTCACAGATTTTCTCTTTCCTTATTGTAGTTAACTATTCCTCCAGCCCAACCATATGCAACCACTCATCTGCTATCTATAGTGTAGATTAGTTTATATAGTTTGGAATATCACATGAATGGTATCATAGTATACATTCTTGTGTTTTGATCCCTTCAATCAGCATAATGGTATAACATTTATCCTTGTTGTGTATTCATTCTGTTTTACTGCTGAGTATTATTGTATTGAATGACTATAACAATTGTTGATAAACATTTAGCTGTTTCCAGTCTAGGGTACAACACTATTATGAATATTTGTACATAGATTTTTTTAGTGAATATTTTATGTTAAGTTTACCCCTTCCAGTTATAGTTTTTATTCAGCAACAAATTCTCCTCTGTTATCAGTCTGATTGCAACACTTTTTAATACCTTCAAATGTTTCTTTTCTTGGTACAGATTTTACATTACCACTGATAGTGTTTCTGTAACCATTTCACTTTGATGTAACTAATAGAAGTTCCTCGGTTATAATTCCCGCATGTAATTTAAACTAAATTGAATTGTAACACCTAATTACATCTCTTTCTCTCATTTTAGGCACGAGAGAGTTTGTTTTTCAATATTTTTTTCTTTTTCTGAATCATTACTCAAAATATAGAAAATAAGCTAGGAAGATCTACAAAGATTTTCTATAAATTCTACCTTTTCTTTTTATTCTTATGAGAAAGGTTGCTTAGAGTTGGGGGCATTTTACAAACAGTAGTCATGAGGCATACCCTGTTAATTCCTTCTGCTTTCCCACTAATATATATAATTACATAGTAAGGTTAAAGTTCTTTTTTTTAAACAAAATTATTTTTATTTCTTTTTCTTATTAGTCATCCATTTTATACATATCAGTGTGTACATGTCAATCTCACTCGCCCAATTCATCCCACCACCACCACCACCCCCCGCCACTTTCCCCCCTTGGTGTCCGTATGTTTGTTCGCTACTTCTGTATCTCAATTTCTGCTCTGCAAAGTGATTCATCTGTACCATTGTCTAGGTTCCATATATATGCATTAATATATGATATTTGTTTTTCTCTTTCTGACTTACTTCAGTCTGTATGACAGTCTCTAGATGCATCCACGTCTCTACAAACGACCCAATTTCGTTCCTTTTTATGGCTGAGTAATATTCCACTGTGTATATGTACCACAACTTCTTTATCCATTCGTCTGTCAATGGGCATTTAGGTTGCTTCCATGACTGGGCTATTGTAAATAGTGCTGCAATGAACACTGGGGTGCATGTGTCTTTTCGAATTATGGTTTTCCCAGGGTATACGCCCAGTAGTGGGATTGCTGGGTCATATGGTAATTCTATTTTTAGTTCTTTAAGGAACCTACATACCGTTCTCCATAGTGGCTGTATCAATTTATATTCCCACCAACAGTGCAAGAGGGTTCCCTTTTCTCCACACCCTCTCCAGAATTTGTTGTTTGTAGATTTTCTGATAATACCCATTCTAACTGGTGTGAGGTGATACCTCATTGCAGAGTTGATTTGCATTTCTCTAATAATTAGTGATGTTGAGAAGCTTTTCATGTGCTTCCTGGCCATCTGTATGTCTTCTTTGGAGAAATGTTTATTTAGGTCTTCTGGCCATTTTTGGATTGAGTTGTTTGTTTTTTTAATATTGAACTGCATAAGCTGTTTATATATTTTGGAGATTAATCCTTTGTCCGATGATTCATTTGCAAATATTTTCTGCCATTCTGAGGGTTGTCTTTTCGTCTTGTTTATGGTTTCCTTGGCTGCACAAAAGCTTTTAAGTTTCATTAGGTCCCATTTGTTTTTTTTTTGTTTTTATTTCCATTACTCTAAGAGGTGGATCAAAACAGATCTTGCTGTGATTTATGTCAAAGACTGTTCTTCCTATGTTTTCCTCTAAGACTTTTATAGTGCCTCTTCTTAAATTTAGGTCTCTAATACATTTTGAGTTTATTTTTGTGTATGATGTTAGGGAGTGTTCTAATTTCATTGTTTTACATGTAGCTGTCCAGTTTTCCCAGCACCACTTATTGAAGAGACTGTCTTTTCTCCACTGTATATCCTTGTCTCCTTTATCATGGATTAGTTGACCATAGGTGTGTTGGTTTATCTCTGGGCTTTCTATCCTGTTCAATTGATCTATATTTCTGTTTTTGAGCCAGTACCATATTGTCTTGATTACTGTAGCTTTGTAGTACAGTCTGAAGTCAGGGAGTCTGACTCCTCCAGTTCCGTTTTTTTCCCCTCAAGACTGTTTTGGCTATTCGGGCTCTTTTGTGTCTCCATATAAATTTTAAGATTTTTTGTTCTATTTCCGTAAAAAATGCCATTGGCAATTTGGTAGGGATTGCAGTGAATCTGTAGATTGCTTTGGGTGATATAGTCATTTTTACAATATTGATTCTTCCAATCCAAGAACATGGTATATCTCTCCATCTCTCCATCATCTTTAATTTCTTTCATCAGTGTCATAGTTTTCTGCATACAGGTCTTTTGTCTCCCTAGGTAGGTTTATTCCTATGTATTTTATTCTTTTTGTTGCAATGGTAAATAAGAGTGTTTCCTTAATTTCTCTTTCAGATTTTTCATCACTAGTGTATAGGAATGCAAGAGATTTCTGTTCATTAATTGTGTATCCTGCAACTTTACCAAATTCATTGATTAGCTCTAGTAGTTTTCTGGTGGCATCTTTAGGATTCTCTATATATAGTATCATGTCATCTGCAAAGAGTAACAGTTTTACTTCTTCTTTTCTA
This sequence comes from Pseudorca crassidens, assembly GCF_039906515.1. Taxonomy (NCBI): domain Eukaryota; kingdom Metazoa; phylum Chordata; class Mammalia; order Artiodactyla; family Delphinidae; genus Pseudorca; species Pseudorca crassidens. The sequence goes on from NC_090299.1 coordinate 16,109,137, forward strand.
ATTGGTATTCCTTTTATTTCTTTTTTTTCTCTGATTGCCATGGCTAGGACTTCCAAAACTATGTTGAATAATAGTGGTGAGAATGGACACCTTTGTCTTGTTCCTGATTTAGAGGAAATGCTTTCAATTTTTCACCATTGAGAATGATGTTTACTGTGGGTTTGTCATATATGGCCTTTATTATGTTGAAGTAGGTTCCCTCTATGCCCACTTTCTGGAGCATTTTTATCATAAATTGGTGTTGAATTTTGTCAAAAGATTTTTCTGCATCTATTGAGATGATCATGTGGTTTTTATTCTTCAATTTGTTAATATGGTGTATCACATTCATTAATTTGCGTATATTGAAGAATCCTTGCATCTCTGTGTTAAATACCACTTGATCATGGTGTATGATCCTTTCAATGTGTTGTTGGACTCTGTTTGCTATTATTTTGCTGAGGATTTTTTCATCTATATTCATCAGTGATATTGGTCTGTAATTTTCTTTTTTTGTAGTATCTTTGTATGGTTTTGGTTTCAGGGTGATGGTGGCCTCATATGACAAGTTTGGGAGTTTTACTTCCTCTGCAATTTTTTGGAAGAGTCTGAGAAGACTGAGTGTTAGCTCTTCTCTAAATGTTTGATAGAACTCACCTGTGAAGCCATCTGGTCCTGGACTTTTGTTTGTTGGAAGACTTTTAATCACAGTTTCAATTATTTCATTACTTGTGAATGGTCTGTTCATATTTTGTATTTCTTCCTGGTTCAGTCTTGGAAGGTTATATCTTTCTAAGAATTTTTCCATTTCTTCCAGGTTGTCCATTTTATTGGCATAGAGTTGCTTGTAGTAATCTCTTAGGATGCGTTGTATTTCTGTGGTGTCTGTTGTAACTTCTCCTTTTTCATTTCTAATTTTATTGGTTTGAGTCCTCTCCCTCTTTTTCTTGATGAGTCTGGCTAATGGCTTATCAATTTTGTTTATCTTCTCAAGGAACCAGCTTTTAGTTTTGTTGATCTTTACTATTGTTTTCTTTGTTTCTATTTCATTTATTTCTGCTCTGATCTTTATGATTTCTTTCCTTCTGCTAACTTCGGGTTTTGTTTGTTCTTCTTTCTCTAGTTCCTTTAGGTGTAAGGTTAGATTGTTTATTTGAGATTTTACTTGTTTCCTGAGGTAGGCTCGTATAGCTATAAACTTCTCTCTTAGAACTGCTTTTGCTTCATCCCATAGGTTTTGGATCGTTGTGCTTCATTGTCATTTGTCTCTAGGTATTTTTTGATTTCCTCTTTGATTTCTTCAGTGATCTCTTGGTTATTTAGTAATGTATTGTTTAGCTTCCATGTGTTTGTGTTTTTTACAGTTTTTTCCCTATAATTGATTTCTAATCTCATAGCATTGGGGTCAGAAAAGATGCTTGATATGATTTCAATTTTCTTAATTTTTCTGAGGCTTGATTTGTGACCCAAGATGTGATCTATCCTGGAGAATGTTCCATACACACTTGAGAAGAAAGTGTAATCTGCTGTTTTTGGATGGATGCCCTATAAATATCAGTTAAATCTATCTGGTGTATCGTGTCATTTGAAGCTTGTGTTTCCTTATTAATTTTCTGTTTGGAAGATCTGTCTATTGTTGTAAGTGAGGTGTTGAAGTCCCCCACTATTATTGTGTTACTGTCAATTTCCTGTTTTAGAGCAGTTGCCTTATGTATTGAGGTGCTCCTATATTGGGTGCATATATATTTATAATTGTTATATCTTCTTGGATTGATCCCTTGATCATTACGTAATACCCTTTCTTGTCTCTTGTAACATTCTTTATTTTAAAGTCTATTTTATCTGATATGAGTATTGCTACTCCAGCTTTCTTTTGATTTCCATTTGCATGGAATATCTTTTTCCATCACCTCACTTTCAGTCTGTATGTGTCCCTAAGTCTGAAGTGGGTCCCTTGTAGATAGCATATATATGGGTCTTGTTTTTGTGTCCATTCAGCAAGCCTGTGTCTTTTTTTTTTGAGATACATGGGCCTCTCACTGTTGTGGCCTCTCCCATTGTGGATCACTGGCTCTGGACGTGCAGGCTCAGCGGCCATGTCTCACGGGCCCAGCCACTCCGCGGCGTGTGGGATCTTCCTGGACCGGGGCATGAACCCATGTCCCCTGCATTGGCAGGTGGACTCTCAACCATTGTGCCACCAGGGAAGCCCTAGCCTGTGTCTTTTGGTTGGAACATTTAATCCATTCATATTTAAGGTAATTATTGATATGCGTATTCCTATTACCATTTTCTTAATTGTTTGGGGTTTGTTTTTGTAGGTTCTTTTCTTCTCTTGTGTTTCCCACTCAGAGAAGTTCCTTCAGCATTTGTTGTAGAGGTGGTTTGGTGGTGCTGAATTATCTTAGCTCTTGCTTGTCTGTAAAGCTTTTGATTTCCCTGTCAAATCTGAATGAGATCCTTGCTGGGTAGAGTAATCTTGGTTGTAGGTTCTTCCCTTTCATCACTTTAAGTATATCGTGCAACTCCCTTCTGGTTTGTAGAGTTTCTGCTGAGAAATCAGCTGTTGACCTTATGGGAGTTCCCTTGTATGTTATTTGTCATTTATCCCTTGCTGCTTTCAGTAATTTTTCTTTGTCTTAACTTTTGCCAATTTACTATGTGTCTCAGCATGTTTCTCCTTGTGTTTATCCTGTATGAGGCTCTCTGTGCTTCCTGGACTTGGGTCGCTATTTCCTTTCCCATGTTAGGGAAGTTTTCAACTATAATCTCTTCATATATTTTCTCAGTTCCTTTCTCTCTCTCTTCTCCTTCTGGGACCCCTATAATGTGAATGTTGTTGTGTTTAACGTTGCCCCAGAGGTCTCTTAGGTTGTCTTCATTTCTTTTCATTCTTTTTTCTTTATTCTGTTCTGCAGTAGTGAATTCCACCATTCTGTCTTCCAGGTCAGTTATGTGTTCTTCTGCCTCAGTTATTCTGCTATTGATTCCTTCTAGTGTAGTTTTCGTTTCTATTATTATATTGTTCATCTCTGTTTGTTTGTTCTTTACTTCTTCTAGATCTTTGTTAAACATTTCTTGCATCTTCTCGATCTTTGCCTCCATCCTTTTTCCAAGGTCCTGGATCATCTTCACTATCATTATTCTGAGTTCTTTTTCTGGAAGATTGCCTATCTCCATTTCATTTAGTTGTTTTTCTGGGGTTTATCTTGTTCCTTCATCTGGTACATAGCCCTCTGCCTTTTCATCTTGTCTATCTTTCTGTGAATGTGGGATCAAAATTCTTTATCATCTTTCCTTTGGTCCCTTGAGCTTTTCCTTCCATACATTTAACATAAGTACAAGCATATCTTTAATATGACTTCGTAAAAAATGTATATATTTCTCACAAAACACTTTAAATTCTACAATTATAAGAACTATTTTCTTCACTGTTATATTTCTCATTGCCTAGCACAAAGGCCAGCACATATAGAAGCACTGCTATATTTCTCATTGCCTACAACAAAGGTTAGCCCATAATTAATGAGTAGCTAATTTAAAAAAATAGAGAATTATCTGAACATCTTGTTAAAAAATGGCTTTAACCATATTTTGCATGTCATAGCATGTTTCCTTGGTAATATATCCATGGCCTCTTAAAATAGAAGGATGTTTTCTAGTCCTATCTTAAATATTCTCTTTCCTTAGTTAATATTGTATTCAAATTCTCCCTCACCTTCTCAAGAGCCAGGTGTGCATCTGTAAGTTTAACTGTGACTGACCCTCTGCTGTTGGCCTCTGCTACTCTCTCTTATACATCATCATTCCATTCTTTGTAAAGGCAACATAACCCGACTCATAATATTCCGTGAATGGTGGTGACTGCAGATGAGTTTTCTTCTTTATACTGCAGAAATGAAAAAGGCCTTTTGGCTGAGTAATACTGCATTATATATATGTACAACATCTTCTTTATCCATTCCTCTGTCAATGGACATTTAGGTTGCTTCCATGACCTGGCTATTGTAAATAGTACTGCAATGAACATTGGGGTGCATGTGTCTTTTTGAGTTATGGTTTTCTCTGGGTATATGCCCAGTAGTGCGATTGCTGGATCATATGGTAATTCTATTTTTAGTTTTTTAAGGAACCTCCATACTGTTCTCCATAGTGGTTGTACCAATTTACATTCCCAGCAACAGTGTAGGAGGATTCCCTTCTCTCCACACCCTCTCCAGCATTTATTGTTTGTATTGAATGAAATAATGCCATTTGCAGCAAGATGGTTGGACCTAGAGATTGTCATACTGAGTGAAGGAAGTCAGAGAAAGAGAAATATCATATGATATCCCTTATATGTGGAATCTAAAAAGAAATGATGCAAATGAATTCACTTACCAAACAGAAACAGACTCATGGACTTAGAGACGAACTTATGGTTACCAGGGGGAAGGATAGGGGGAAGGGATAATTAGGGAGTTTGGGATCCACATGTACACACGGCTATATTTAAAATAGGTAACCAACAAGAACCTACTACATAGCACAGGGAACTCTGCTCAGTGTTACGTGACAGCCTGGATGGGAGGGGAGTTTAGGGTTGAACAGATACATGTATATATATGGCTGAGTGCCTTTGCTGTGCACCTGAAACTATCACAACACGCATAAGCCAGCTCTACTGCAATATAAAATAGAAAGTTTAAAAAAAGAGAGAGAATAGTAAAATTAAGAAAAGAAGAAAAATACCTTTTGCTATTCTTGTTGGTATTGTTGGTGAGTTTGGAAGAGGAGATTGGAAGGAGAAGGGGATGGACTGAAGAGAGGACTGCTGGTATCTTCTAGGTTGCAGGTAAGAAGAATTTACAAATAATTTAGCATGCATTTTAAGGAAACTTTTAATAAGTTGGTGAAGAGAACAATTTTTTATAAAGATTGTGAATTCACTATGAACTGCTCTAGTCTCATTTTTAAAAATCACATGTTAGTATTAAATTATATTTTCTGGCTTAAGAAAAATCCCTGCAGGCCATCAGTCACATAATATAATCCTATTTGTAATGAAACATTAAATATATCACATTGCACATATTACAAAGAAAAGTATTAAATGATCTTAGTCTTCTTACCCAAATTAACAGTGTGAATACATAAAAGAGAAGCAGTGTGTGCAGTTATGTTTTCCACCTGATTTATAACTACTTTACATTCAACTGAGTGTTTAATGTGTTTTTTAGGTCAGGTACTCTGTATGCAAAATTTGAAGTCTTTGACGTTTTAGTGCATTTTAAATTAAATTGATTCCCACTGTGACTAATTTTGAAAACAAAGCCAAAAGAAAATGTTCACTTACTTTTGTGAAAAGCCACTTTGGTCATTTTCTTAAGTAAGTTATGTAATGTATGTAATAACAAAAACCCTGCCAATTGTGAGAAGTGCAAATAGTTACTTTCAACTGAAGATGGCTTTAAAAATTACCACTGGCTCAGCCCAGGCTGTAAGGATGCTCTTTCAGAGAATTCAAAGAATGATTTTGCAAGAAATACATTTATCTGTATATTATTAATTTAAAGCTGAGACTTCAAGCAAAGAAAAAAGCTAAAGATAATATAATCAAAATTAATAAATTACTCTAATTTATAGGTTGGTAACCATTTCATTTTTCAGTGGCTTCTTGGGTACTGAATATTGGGCCTAATGAAAATTGAAGGGGGTAGTTTTAGGCTAAATAGAACAAATTACCATATGTTATATTATAGAGAGCACATGGATTTTTACAAGATTATTAGTTAGTACACATATGCTATTGTGGGATACTTCTGAATTTCTTCAGGTAATATCTAAAGTGAAAAAATTTGTTCCTGCCCCAAATAGATTCCTCGAGTAATAGTCTGTGCATATTTGTAGCAATCAGTTAGCTACCTGTTGAATCATAAAAGTTATGTTTATATAAAAATTATTTTCAAAGTAACCTAGGTTAAATCGTACATTTTATTCATCTAATGTCTTGAATTATTTTTGAGTGTTTTGTTATTTATACTGTTCTTTTATATATTATTTCAACTGATCTTCCAAATAGGCCTGTGAGTTTTTCAGACAATATAATTATTCACATTCTGCTAAGGTGAAAGCAGTCTTAGAATGATTGAAATTTAAAATTATAAAGTCCAGATAATTGTCTAGGGTAGTGCTATTCAATAGATATACAATGCTTGACAAAATGGGAGTCGTGTGCGTAATCTTTAAATTACAAGTAGCCACATTAAAAGAAGTAAAAAGGAAGAGGTGAAATTAATTTTAATGATATTTTTCCCCAAATTATCCAACAGTTTAAACATGCTATCAATAGAAAACTATTAATAAGATACTTTACATTCACTTTTCTTATTAAATTTTCAAAACCTGATGTGTGTTTTGCACATAAAACATCTCAATTCAGACTAGTCACATTGTACATGCTCAATAAACTACATGTGACTACTAGTGGATAACACATATCTAATGTTTCAGATTCTTAAGCAATTTCTTTTCCTCTGCACAATGAATTTCCTCTCTTCTTTTTATACTCTATATCCATACAATCATCTTTGCTCTCTCTTGATTCTCTCAAGCTCCACATCTACAACCTTAATTCATGCACCATCAATTACACCCAAATTACTTCATTAGGTTCCCCAGTGGAATACTTCCTTCCTATATCACCCCATCCAATTTTATTCTGATGCCCCAGTGACCTTCTTTATTGGTATATATAAGCAGTCCCCAAACTTTTTGGCACCAGGGACCGGTTTCGTGGAAGACAATTTTTCCATTAACTGGGGGAGGTAGGGAATGGTTTGGGGATGATTCAAGCTCATTACATTTATTGTGTACTTTATTTCTATTATTATTACATTATAATATATAATGAAATAATTACACAACTCACCATAATGCAGAATCAGTGGGAGCCCCGAGCTTGTTTTCACTTGCTACTCACTGATAGGGTTCTGATATGAGTCTGCAAGCAACTGATTTATTATGGTCTCTGTGCAGTCAAACCTCTCTGCTAATGATAATCTGTATTTCCCACCACGCCCCAGCACTAGCGTCACCTCACCTCCACCTCAGATCATCAGGCATTAGATTCTCGTAAGGAGCACACAACCTAGATCCCTCGCATGCTCAGTTCACAGTAGGGTTCACACTCCTATGAGAATCTAATGCCTCCGCTGATGTGACAGGAGGTGGAGCTCAGGTGGTAATGTGAGCGATGGGGAGCGGCTGCAAATACAGATGAAGCTTCACTCGTTCATCTGCCACTCACCTCCTGCTGTATGGCTCAGTTCCTAACAGGCCACGGACCAGTACCGGCCCATGGCCCAGGGGCTGGGGACCCCTGGTATATATGATCACATGACTATCTTGTTTATAGGAGAGGCACTCTCCCCATTTTATCAGGTTATGAGGTAAGGCCAAGGCTTATGTGTTTTAAAAATGTTCTCTAGCTAATTTTGATATATACTACTGGCTAAATTACAAGAATAATACTATTTCCCCTCCATGGCTACAGACTGTGCTAAGTGCCATTATTCTGACCTATCTCAATACCCTATACTTTCCCAATAAGTATTGGTTTGCAATGGCAGGGACTGGCCCTTGAACTGAGTGTGAGCTTTGTCACATTGTGGTATTACATTTGGTAACAAATAAAATATACATTTAAAAATATAATAGTATATTTCATCTACCAAAATTATTTCAGTCAGTTAATAATGAAAGAGCTGCTAAATGCTTCCTTTAGTTTGTTTGTTTCTGAATTATTTACTGTTTTTTCCTATAAAAATATTTTTCTTCTTCAAAAGCATATTATATTAGAGTAAGAAAATTTGAATTACCCAAGTCTGAACTTGAATTCATAATTTATGTTACTTTTAAGTTATGACATTTAGACAAAATAGGTCAACTTATCTCTGTTTTTTTTATATCTATGTTTTTATAATAAAATGCAGAAAATGAGATTACTAGAAAAAAAAGTCAGAGAGCTACTATATGTTAATAAATCACTGTTTATGTATTGTAAATTCTTTATGCTGTGGCTAAAAATTTTTATTTCTCAATTTGTATTCTAAAGCAGAAATATATCCCTATAGGCTATATTTTTATGTGATAAAAGGATTTCCAACTCACTCTTATTGGAAGACATAAATATTTATACATCAAAATTAGATTATTCTTTGGTAAAAATAAAAAAAAACTATTTTATCACCTAAGGAAAATATATGTTTTAAAAACACTATTAAGTTTTCAGCTATCATCAAATTAAAAATAAATAAAATGTTTCTTTGCAGGCATTAAACTGTATCTTCAAACTGCATAAAAATGAGAGCAACCTTAGGGATTTTTTTCAATGAAAAAGACCCCATTAATAGGATAAAAATGGAAATGGATTTTATACATACTTCCCAGGGCTTATATTTGATAAGACTTTATAAGGAATTTAGTAAGATGAAATAAAATGGCAAGATCAAAGCACACACACACACAGAAACAGATTTCCTGCTATGAAGCATATAAATTGGGATGATGTAGCTAATGAAAAGTCTTACTTCTTAGATTCTTTAGATTGTGCCTAGAGACACAAAATTTAAACATTTGATTAATATAAAATAATTCAAGCCTTTTGATTAAGCTAGGCAAATACTTGTTTTGTCATCTTCATAAAGCTTCCCTAAATATTCTGTCTCTTCCACATAATTTCCTGGAGTTATGTAAAAGTGCCCCGATGTGTTAGGAACTACAGAGTGTTATTTGTTCACTGGGATTGGCGTCTTCTTCTCCACTCTATTCCTTCATGGTTGTGCTCCTGCAAAGCTGGCTTTTAAGTTCCTCAAACACACCAAAGATACTCTTATCTCAGGGGCTTTAACTGTGCTCTCCCTACTGTCTATCATAGATTTCCTTCTGTTCCTTGCAAAATTGGTTGCATCTTATTTTTAGATTTTAGTTTAAATATTACTTCTCTAGAAAATCCTTCTTTTATCATCCAAACTAAAATAGGTCTCCATTATTTTTACCTTAGTAGCTTATTTGTTTCCTTTTACAGCTATTCACAGTTTGTAATTGTATTTTTGTTTGATTACTTGCTTATTTGTTCTTGCCTCTCTCTTTACCTATATTACAGCCTTGTATGAGGAAAAGACATGTCTGTTCGTTAATCATTTCACATTAGTGCATAGGATAGTCTGTCGCAAAGTTAGTGCCCAATAAATATTTGTTGTCTGAAATGAATGTCACAATATTAAGTTAATTTAATGTTAATTACATGTAATTTTTAAAATCTCTGTTAAGATTAGTTTTTTTAAAAGGTGTATAATTTCACTTTGATAATGTGAGGATTGCTTATTATAAGCTCAGTGATTCAGATAAGAAAGTTTTAATTGCAATGGAGCTTAAAAGTTAGTGCAAATTTACCATAATAACCAAAAGAAATATTCAGATACAGCAAAAGTAATCTTCATGAGAATAACCAGAGTACCTATGACATTAAAGAATTGTTCAAAGTGAAAATAGAATAGAAACTAAAAATTTTCTTTTAGGAAAATGAGACACTAGAGATACTGACAATAGGTAATGTAAAAAGATAATGTATATGATTTTTTAAAAATTTATACCAAAATTAAATGTAAAATTGTACATTCCTCTATTTCAAGTAGACCACTCCTATGATTACCTATGGTGACTAATTACTTAATTATGTAAATTAACAATGTGGTTTATGTATATTGGCATATTATGACACCTCCTAACTGGTTTTCCTCTACACTTAACTCTGTACAGTCTATTCTTTATATAACAGAGTAATCTTTTTAAAACATTAGTCAGATCACATGTCTGTTTGCATCCCATATGGTTATAGTGACAGCTGTTCAACTCTGTGCTTGTAATGTGAAAGCAGACATAGAAAATATACAAATAAATGGGCATGGCTGTAGTCCATGAAATTTTATTTAGAAAAACAGGTACCAAGTTGGATTTAGCTTTTAAGGTCATAGTTTGCCATCCGTGGCCTACAAGGTCTCACTTCTGCTGTCCCCCATCCCACCCCAAATTCATTTATCACTCCTGTTTTTCTCATTCACTCTGATCTGGCCATTCTGGGCTTCTTGCTATTCCTTAAATGTGCAAATTACATTCTTCTTCCATCTCATGGCCTTTGCAATTGTTGATCATTTTGTCTTGGACACTGTGTCTATAGATCTCTAAAGGGCTCATTTCTTGTTTCTTAAAGACTCTGCTCAAATATTATCTCCACACAGAGACTTCTCTGACCTTAGATAAAATGAGGATAAAATGATATCCAGTCAAGTACTTCCATCTGATGTATTCTCTCTATATATTTCTATTAAATATTTTTTAAATTTGGTTATTTTCTGTCTCTTCCCTTTAGAAAGTAAACACTGTGACAGCAAAGAATTTATCTAAGCGTTTTCCTGCTATAGCATCAGTGCCCAGAATAGGGTTTGACACATAATAGTCATTCAGTAAATAGTTGCTGAGTATGTTGATTGAATTAATTTAATATTTTCAACACTCCTCAACTGTAAATATTTGTTTAAAATATAAACCTTATCCCTAAATCTCATACTAGGAAGAATATGGCTTATTTTTTTAATTTGACTTAACATCAATATTCATTTTTGTAATATATAGGAGCTTGAGAACGTTTAGTTATTACAGACTCCTACTTCCACCCTAATGTCTTCCTTGTTGATTCTACTTTCCTCCACAGTTCATAAAGTTAACACCTCTAGTTTAAGAGTATAGTCAATCATTGAAAACAGGCAGACAATAAATGAATAAGCCAATAAACATACAGCACGCAGGTGGTGATACATACGGTAAAGAAATAAAAGGGAACACAGAGTGGCAGCCAGTGGTCATGGAAGGGCTCTCTAATAAGTTCATTCAAGCATAGTCCTGAAGGAGTCAAAGAACATGACAGACACAAGGCAATCAAGTGCAAGGCCACAGGGTACGAATAGACTTGGTGTGCTCAAGAAAGAACAGTGTTATGAGTTGAATGGTGTGGCCCCCCCACACCAAATATGTTGAAGTCCTAAGTCCCTGTACTTCCTACTGTAACCTTATTTGAAAATTGAGTCACTGCAGATGTAATTAGTTAAGTCAGGATGAAAACATACTACAGTAGGGTGGGTCTTTAATCTAATGTGACTGGTGTCCTTATAAAAAGAGGGAAGATGATGTGAAGGCAGACAAACAGGGAGAAGATGGCCATGTGAATGTGGATTCAGAGACTGAAGCTACTTGCACAAGCCAAAGAACACTTGGGACTGCCAGAAGCTGAGGAGGATTCTTCCCCTAAAGTTTACAGAGAGAGCATGGCCCTGAAAATACCTTGCTTTTGGCCCTCTAGCCTTCAAAACTGTGAGACAAAAAATTGTTGCTTTAAGCTACATCATTTATGGTACTTTGTTATTGCAGCTGTGGGAAATTAATACCAGTAGGTGGGCTAACATATCTGCAGAGGAGTAAGTAAATGGGAAATAATTTGGAAATGTTATTAATAAGTATAGTTTTGCAGGTGATTTAAATCCAGAGCAAAAATTATTTGCATTAAGAACATGCTATTCTTTTTTGTATTGCTAAAAGTTATGACAAAGAAGGAATTCAGATAACCATGTTAATATAAGTTGAATATAGACTATATTAAAGATTTTTTTCTCTGAATGTTAAATGCAAAGGAACCCAAAACAGAGTAGATACGTGGGGAGACACAACAGGTAGAGAGAATATGATAGGACTCATATTCTGAGTAGAAGTTTCAACATCTAGAACATATGATTTAGTCTCCAGCATAACAGTAGTTCTCATGGGAAAATAACATAAAAAGGAATAAAATGTTAAATATTTGGTTAAAGGAAATAGGAAGAAAACCAAGGAAGAACAAGGAAGTAAAACCCTTTTTCCAGTGGAGTATTCTCATTTAAAATTTAAACACACACACTCATAAAATTCTTCACTTTTAGACAAGCTTCTTGAAACAACCTATAGTCTATCTCTAGTAGTCAGGGTTCTTCAGAGACAGAACCTATATATATATAAAGATATTTATTTCAAGGAGTTGGCTCACATGATTATGGTTGTTGAGAAACCCCAAGATCTGCAGTTAATAAGCTGGGGACCCAGGATAGCCAATGTGTAGATCCAGTGCTGTCAGAAGGCCTGAGACCCAGGAGAACTGATGGTGTACATTCTAGTCTGCAAGCATGTGGGTTTGAGATCCAAAGAGAACCAACGTTCCAGTTGGAGTCCAAAGGCCAGAAAATAGCAATGTCTCTGCTCATGCAGACGGGCCAGAGGAGTTCCCTCTTACTCAGCCTTTTTGTTCTATTCAAGTCTTCAGTTGAATGCATGAGGCCCATCCATATCAGAGAGGGCAACCTGCTTTACAAAGTCTACTGATCCAAATGTTAATCTATCTCATCAAGAAACACCCTCACACCCAGAATAATGCTTGACCAATTGTCTGGGCATTAATAGTGCAGTCAAATTGACACATAAAATTAATAAAATTAACCATCACACACTTTTGTTTTTATTCTTTTTTAAAATTTAATTTTTGTTTTTCAATTTTCAATTTTCTATTCAACCCATCCTATTCCACCTCCTTTGTTATGATTTCACTGAAATGACTCCTCCCACAATAAGCAATGAATATTAGAGCTAAAATAACATTTATCATTCATTTTTCTATTCTGTTCCTTTACATCTCTGGATTATCTGATCATGAGACCATTTCTTTCCTTTTTTAAAAAATTTTATTTTATTATTTTTATATAGCAGGTTCTTATTAGTTATCTATTTTATACATATTAGTGTATATATGTCAATCCCAATCTCCCAATTCATCCCACCACCCACCCCCACCTCAGTTTCCCCCCTTGGTGGCCATACTTTTGTTCTCTACATCTGTGTCTCTAATTCTGCCTTGCACACTTGTTCATCTGTACCATTTTTCTAGATTCCACATATATGCACTAATACACGATATTTATTTTTCTCTTTCTGACTTACTTCATTCTGTATGACAGTCTCTAGGTCCATCCACATCTCTACAAATGACCCAATTTTGTTCCTTTTTATGGCTGAGTAATATTCCATTGTATATATGTACCACATCTTCTTTACCCATTTGTCTGTCGATGGGCATTTAGGTTGCTTCCATGATCTGGCTATTGTAAATAGTGCTGCAATGAACATTGGTGTGCATGTGTTTTTTTGAATTATGGTTTTCTCCAGGTATCTGCCCAGTAGTGGGATTACTGGATCATATGGTAATTCTATTTTTACTTTTTTAAGGAACCTCCATACTGTTCTCCATAGTGGCTGTATCAATTTACATTCCCACGAACAGTGCAAGAGGGTTCCCTTTTCTCCACACTCTCTCCAGCATTTGTTGTTTGTAGATTTTCTGATGATGCCCATTCTAAACAGTGTGAGGTGATACCTCATGGTAGTTTTGATTTGCATTTCTCTAATAATTAGTGACGCTGAGCAGCTTTTCATATGCCTCTTGGCCATCTGTATATGTTCTTTGCAGAAATGTCTATTTAGGTCTTCTGCCCATGTTTTGATTGGGCTGTTTGTTTTTTTAATATTGAGCTGCATGAGCTGTTTATATATTTTGGAGATTAATCCTTTGTCAGTTGTTTTATTTGCAAATATTTTCTCCCATTCTGAGGGTTGTCTTTTTGTATTGTTTACAGTTTCCTTTGTTGTGCAAAAGCTTTTAAGCTTCATTAGATTCCATTTGTTTTTTTTTTTAATTACCATTACTCTAGTAGGTGGGTCAAAAAAGATCTTGCTGTGATTTATGTCAAATAAAGTTCTGCCTATGTTTTCCTCTAAGATTTTTATAGTGTCTGGTCTTACATTTAGGTCTTTAATCCATTTTGAGTTTACTTTTGTGAATAGTGTTAGGTAGTGTTCAAATATCATTCTTTCACATGTAGCTGTCCAGTTTTTCCAGCACCACTTATTGAAGAGACTTTCTTTTCCCCATTGTATATCCTTGCCTCCTTTGTCATAGATTAGTTGACCACAGGTGTGTGGGTCTATCTGTGGGCTTTCTATCCTGTTCCATTTATCTATATTTCTGTTTTGGTGTCAGTACCATACTGTAGCTTTGTATTATAGTCTGAAGTCAGGGAGTCTGATTCCTCCAGCTCCATTTTTCTTTCTCAAGATTGCTTTGGCTATTCAGGGTCTTTTTTGTCTCCATACAAATTCTAAGATTATATATCTTAGAATTCTAGTCTGTAAAATATGTCTTTGGTAATTGATAGGTATTACATTGAATCTGTGGATTGCTTTGGGTAGTATAGTCATTTTCACAATATTGATTCTTCCAGTCCAAGAACATGTATATCTCTCCATCTGTTCGTATCATCTTTGATTACTTTCATCAGTGTCTTATAATTTTCTGAGTACAGGTTTTTACCTCCTTAGGTAGATGTGCTCCTAGGTATTTTATTCATTTTGTTGCAGTGGTGAATGAGATTGTTCCCTTAATTTCTCTTTCTGATCTTTCATTGTTAGTGTATACGAATGCAAGAGATTTCTGTGCATTAATTTTGTATCCTGCAAATTTACCAAATTCATTAATTAGCTCTATTAGTTTTCTGGCATCATCTTTAGGATTCTCTATGTATACTATCATGTCATCTGCAGACACTGTCTTCTTTCCAATTTGGATCGCTTTTATTTCTTTTTCTTCTCGGATTGCCGTGGCTAGGACTTCCAAAACTGTGTTGAATAATAGTGGTGAGAGTAGACATCCTTATCTTGTTCCTGATCTTCGAGGAAATGCTTTCAGTTTTTCACCATTGAGAATGATGTTTGCTGTGGGTTTGTCATATATGGCCTTTATGATGTTGAGGTAGGTTCCATCTATGACCACTTTCTGGAGGGTTTTTATCATAAATGGGTGTTGAATTTTGTCAACAGCTTTTTCTGCATCTAATGAGATGATCATATGGTTTTATTCTTCAGTTTGTTAATATGGTGTATCACATTGATTGATATGCATATATTGAAGAATCCTTGAATCCTTGGGATAAATCCCACTTGATATTGGTGTATGATCCTCTTAGTGTGTTATTGGATTCTGTTTAGTAGTATCTTCTTGAGGATTTTTGCATTTATATTCATCAGTGATATTGGTCTGTAATTTTCTTATTTTGTAGTATCTTTGTCTGGTTTTGGTATCAGGGTGATAGTGGCCTCATAGGATGAGTTTGGGAGTGTTACTTCCTCTGCAATTTTTTGGAAGAGTTTGAGAAGGATGGGTGTTATCTCTTCTCTAAATGTTTGATAGAATTCGCCTGTGAAGCCATCTGGTCCTGGACTTTTGTTTATTGGAAAATGTTTAATCACAGTTTCAATTTCATTACTTGCGATTGGTCTGTTCATATTTTCCATTTCTTCCTGGTTCAGTTTTGGAAGGTTATACCTTTCTAAGAATTTTTCCATTTCTTCCAGGTTGCCCATTTTATTGGCATAAAGTTGCTTGTAGTGGTCTCTTAGGATGCTTTGTATTTCTGCAGTGTCCATTGTAACTTCTCCTTTTTCATTACTAATTTTATTGATTTGAGTCCTCTCCCTTTTTTTCTTGATGAGTCTGGCTAAAGGTTTATCAATTTTGTTTATGTTCTCAAAGAACCACCTTTTAGTTTTATTGATCTATGCTATTGTTTTCTTTGTTTCTATTTCATTTTTCTGCTCTGATCTTTATGATTTCTTTCCTTCTACCAACTTTGGGTTTTGTTTGTTCTTCTTTCTTTAGTTCTTTTAGGTGTAAGTTTAGATTGTTTATTTGAGATTTTTCTTGTTTCTTTAAGTAGGATTGTATTTCTATAAACTTCCTTCTTAGACCTGTTTTTGCTGCATCCCATAGGTTTTGGATCATCGTATTTTCATTGTCATTTGTCTCTAGGTATTTTTTGATTTCCTCTTTGCTTTCTTCAGTGATCTCTTGGTTATTTAGTAATGTATTGTTAGTCTCCATGTGTTTGTGTTTTTTAAGGTTTTTTTCCCTGTAATTGATTTCTAATTTCATAGTATTGTGGTTGGAAAAGATGCTTGCTATGATTTCAATTTTCTTAAATTTACTGAGGCTTGATTTGTGACCCAAGATGTGATCTATCCTGGAGAATGTTCCATGTACACTTGAGAAGAAAGTGTATTCTGCTGCTTTTGGATGGAATGCCCTATGAATATCAATTAAATCTATGTGGTCTATTGTGTCATTTGTACCTTGTGTTTCCCTATTAATTTTCTCTCTGGATGATCTGTCCACTGGTGTAAGTGAGGTGTTAAAGTCCTGCAGTATTATTGTGTTACTGTCGATTTCCTCTTTTATAGCTGTTAGCAGTTGTCTTATATATTGAGGTGCTCCTATATTGGGTGCATATATATTTATAATTGTTATATCTTCTTCTTGGATTGATCCCTTGATCATTACGTAATACCCTTTCTTGTCTCTTGTAACATTCTTTATTTTAAAGTCTATTTTATCTGATATGAGTATTGCTACTCCAGCTTTCTTTTGATTTCCATTTGCATGGAATATCTTTTTCCATCCCCTCACTTTCAGTCTGTATGTGTCCCTAGATCTGAAGTGGGTCTCTTGTAGACAGCATATACATGGGTCTTGTTTTTATGTCCATTCAGCAAGCCTGTGTCTTTTGGTTGGAACATTTAATCCATTCACATTTAAGGTAATTATCGATATGTGTGTTCCTATTACCATTTTCTTAATTGTTTTGGCTTTGTTTTTGTAGGTCCTTTTCTTCTCTTGTGTTTCCCACTCAGAGAAGTTCCTTTAGCATTTGTTGTAGAGGTGGTTTGGTGGTGCTGAATTCTCTTAGCTTTTGCTTGCCTGTAAAGCTTTTGATTTCTCCATCGAATCTGAATGTGATCTTTGCCGGGTAGAGTAATCTTGGTTGTATGTTCTTCCCTTCATCACTTTAAATATATTGTGCCACTCCCTTCTGGCTGTGTAGTTTCTGTTGAGAAATCAGCTATTGACTTTATGGGAGTTCCCTTGTATGTTATTTGTTGTTTTTCCCTTGTTGCTTTTAATAATTTTTATTTGTCTTTAGTTTTTGTCAATTTCATTACTGTGTGTTTCTCATTGGGGTAATCCTGCCTGGGATGCTCTGATCTTCCTGGACTTGGGTGGTTATTTCCTTTCCCATGTTAGGGAAATTTTTGACTCTAATCTCTTCAAATATTATCTCAGGTCCTTTCTCTCTCTCTTCTCCTTCTGGAGCCCTATAATGTGAATTTTGGTGCATTTAATGTTTTCCCAGAGGCCTCTTAGGCTGTCTTAATTTCTTTTCATTCTTTCTTCTTTATTCTTCTCTGCAGCAGTGAATTCCACTATTCTGTCTTCCAGGTCACTTATGCATTTTTCTGCCTCAGGTGTTTTCCTATTGATTCCTTCCAGTGTATTTTTCATTTCAGTTATTGTATTGTTCATCTTTGGCTTTTTCATTTGTTTGTTTGTTTGTTTTTGCAGTACGTGGGCCTCTCACTGTTGTGGCCTCTCCCGTTGCGGAGCACAGGCTCTGGACGCACAGGCTCAGCGGCCATGGCTTATGGGCCCAGCTGCTCCACTGCATGTGGGATCTTCCCGGACTGGGGCATGAACCCGTGTGCCCTGCATCGGCAGGCGGACTCTAAACTACTGCACCACCAGGGAAGCCCATCTTTGTTTGTTTGTTCTTTAATTCTTCTAGGTGCTTGTTCTTTAATTTTTCTAGGTCTTTGTTAAACATTTCATGCATCTTCTTGATCTTTGTCTCCATTCTTTTTCTGATGTCCTGGATCATCTTCACTATCATTAATCTGAATTCTTTTCCTGGAAGGTTGCCTTTCTCCACTTCATTTAGTTGTTTTTCTGGAGCCTGCAGGATTGTAGTTCTTCTTGCTTCTGCTTTCTGCCCTCTGGTGGATGAGGCTATCTAAGTGACTTGTGCAAGCTTCCTGATGGGAGCGACTGGTGGTGGGTAGAGCTGGATGTTGCTCTGGTGGGCAGAGTTCCATAAAACTTTAATCCTTTTGTCTGCTAATGGGTGGGGCTGAGTTACCTCCCTGTTGGTTGTTTGGCCTGAGGTGGCCCAGCACTGGAGGCTACAGGGTCTTTGATGGGGCTAATGGTGGACTTCAGGAGGGCTCATGCCAAGGAGTACTTCCCAGAACTTCTGCTGCCAGTGTCCTTGTCCCTGCAGTGAGCCACAGCCACCCTCCCCACCCCCGCCTCTGCAGGAGACCCTCCAACACTAGCAGGTAGGTCTGGTTCAGTCTCCTGTGACGTCTCTTCTCCTTCCCCCTGGGTCCTGATGCACACACTACTTAGTGTGTGCCCTCCAAGAGTGGAGTCTCTTTCCCCCAGTCCTGTCAAAGTCATGCAATCAAATCCTGCTAGCCTTCAAAGTCTGATTCTCTGGGAATTCCTCCTCCCATTGCCAGACCCTCAGGTTGGGGAGCCTGACATGGGGCTCAGAACCTTCAGTCCAGTGGGTGGACTTCTGTGGTATAATTGTTCTCCAGTTTGTGAGTCACTCACCCAGTGGTTATGGGATTTGATTTTATTGTAATTGTGCCCCTCCTACTGTCTCATTGTGGCTTCTCCTTTGTCTTTGGATGTGGGGTATTTTTTTTGGTGAGTTCCAGAGTCTTCCTGTCAATGATTGTTCAACAGTTAGTTGTGATTGTGGTGCTCTTACAAGAGGGAGTAAGCACCTGTCTTTCTACGCTGTCATCTTGACCCAATCTCCCATTCCTTCCTTCTTAAAATGGTACCTTGCCTTGGCTTCTGTGGCTTATTATTTCCATGGTTTTTCTCTTATCGCTCCATCTTTTCTCTTTTTCTGAGTCTTCTCTCCTGGTTTCTTTTCTTGTGTCCAAATTAAACAAAATATTTGTATACCCAAGTATTTTTCCTTGTTCCACTTCTTTCTCATTGTAAATTTTCCATGAATTATATTATTTATAACTATGGCTTTTAATGCCCTTTGATTCAAATACTTTATCTCATTCAGGGCACTATCTTAAGTTCTAGATTTACCTGAAACACAATGCCTATAAAACTAAACTAAGAGATGCTGAGATATACTTTGAGAGGAAGAAATTTATGAGGAGTGCTCTAGGTACCAGCAATTGTGTGGGACAAAGGAAGCAGGAAAGACAGAAGAAGTTGAGCTGTGATGCACTCCTAGGACAAACCTCAACAGACTCCACAGCAAGTTCTGGAGCTGGCATTATCCAGAACAAGGTCAAGGAGTTAGGGCATGTACACCCTGGTATCAACGAGTCATTGGACTCAGGCTGCCCTAAAGAAGACGATGTGACTGTGGGCAAGATGGCTCTCTTCAGAGTAGGGCAATCTCTGGCAGGAATCTTGATTATAATTTGTCAGTTGTCAACTTTTCAACCACTGGGTTAATGAGTTCTTTCCTCAAGGGGATGGGAGTGATCTGGACAAGACAGTGCACAAATTGGTCTCTCTAAGGCAATCCCTGCCTCAGTTAATAGTAACATCATGATACCAAGTGTTACAAATGAGAAAGTTTCCCCCTCCCTCAACTTTCCACTCTCCTTCCAGTTGGAAACAAAATTGCTTCAACTTTATCCTTCAGAATTTACTTGGGAGAGTGTCTTTCTACTATACAAATTCCTCTAATATGTCTATCCCATTAAGAATCCTCTTATCAGGATGATAGTTTTATTGTGTTTGGATCATGTGATTTTCTAATTGGTCTACCCTCCAGTTTGCAACTAACAACTAATTATTGCGATGTATAAGAAAGAATTCATCTTTTTTAAATACAGTGTATAATGGTGTCCTTATTCATACACTACAGATACTTATTTACATGCCTGCTTTTTAAAAAGCACAATGTTTACATTGTACTTGAAGAAAACCTTGTAGTAATAAGCAAGATGTATAATAGCCATCTGTTAATTTTTCTGGTTAACTTGTGTTCACGTCTTTTAAGAAAATAACAGGAAACTACAGACAACAAATAATTGTAGCATTTTACTCTTATGAAATATAGGAAATATTTTCACACTAGAGGCTTCTTACAAAAATTGATCACAATCACTAAAGCATATTCCAGACCTGCCTGGATGATGGTGTGATATGATTAGTCCACAAGAAACTAATTTACCTGAGAGAACTAAGAGCCTTCTGGAGGAAAAAAAAGAAGGGGAAAAGACTCCCTTATAAATGTTTGGCCTAAAATAATGTTTAGTCGCTGCATGAGTGATTCAAGGTGGGAAGGATATAGAAGGGGGAAAAGTGAAACAGAAAAGGTATTTTTGTACCTCATTAAGTTTGTCTTCCAGTCCACTTCCTTATGGGATTCTGGCTAAGTTCAAGAGAGAGAGATCAAGTAAAATAAAAAAGACCACTTGTTTGTTCAGAATTGTTTGTTGCAGTGAAATGAATGTTATCTAACTAGTTTAAACACAAATAAGTTGTATTTTTTATTACACCAAAATAAACACAAAGGGAGTAGGGACAGATTTGTGTAGTTTAAAGAAATGTTCAGAGAACTAAAGAAACAGACTCTAAGCATCCAGAATGACTCCCAAAATCACACCACAGAACTAAGTTGCCAACAGAGTGGCTTACGCTGCTACAATTTGTAAATTGCCAGACAACTTCAGCCTTGAGGATCATGCTACTTCTGCTGCCATCTCTGCCAATATACTTGGGGTCTCATGTTCTGCCTCTCTCCCAATTTAATTTATTTACAAACCGTTGTCTCCCATGACTTACCCAAGCTAAGTCCAATCTGAGACTGTGTCTGCAGGGATTTCTGAGTGGTGTCATTCTTAGCTTTTTAGTCTCTGAAATTCAGAAGACACCCTAGGAGGAAGTCAGAGAGTATGTGATGAGCCTCCCTGTCATATCTGTTACAGGAATTTTAACTCATACAAAAAAATCTGTGTGATTCTGAAAACATAAAAGAGCATAGCGGGGCATCCCTGGTGGCGCAGTGGTTGAGAGTCTGCCTGCCGATGCAGGAGACACGGGTTCGTGCCCCGGTCCGGGAAGATCCCACATGCCGCTGAGTGGCTGGGCCCGTGAGCCATGGCCACGGGGCCTGCGCGTCCGGAGCCTGTGCTCTGCAACGGGAGAGGCCACAACACTGAGAGGTCCGCATACCGCAAAAAAAAAAAAAAAAAAAAAAAGAGTATAGCTTTTGGGGCAGTGTGACAGAGACAGCACACAGCTGGAGTAAAGAGATTCTTACGCTTCAGTAGAGAGCAACATGGAAGTTAAAGGGAATGAAGAAACAGTAGCATCAGCACCCACACCAGCAAGATGTTGCACAAGTGTCCTCAAAAGCACTGAAACACCAAAGTATCATCGACAGATGTAGTGAACCCTGTTAGAGTTAGAAGCAGACAGAGGCAATGCTAGTCGTGGGAGTATTCTGGTGTCCGATGGTGGTTGTAGGGGCAGAAGTGAGGTGTATTTACATCATTTCCTCTAGCATTTCCTCTAGCATTTGTTAACAAAGGCTAAAATGACTTGCTTTGGAACATATGTAAGGTAACAAATGGAGATTCCCATTTTAAATTATAAAAATAAAAAATAAGGGGAACTTCTATAACAGTTTGTGAGAACCAGGCTCAAAGACAAACTGCTTATTATTGTTAACTTGACCTCATTTACCCTCTAGGCTTGAGATCATTCTCCTCAAGTCTCAGTTCCTTTCTTGGTAGAGTGGAGGGTTTGTGTATATCCATTTCTTACCAGGGATTCTGCAGAATCAGATCAAGAGAGGTTTCATGAGAGAGTAGGATAAGAGAAAGTCTAGTCAGTTTCATTCTAAAGAAAGAATTATTATGCATCATGACTCAGCTGCTCCCCTACAACCTTGATTTTGTTTTAAACATTGCAAAATGTGAAATGTATAGGTTATATTACATATATTTTCTTGCATAATGGTTACATACTGCATAGATGTAAATCTTCATTTGACATTTTACTAGCATTTGTGTCTTGCAAGCATGTCTAATGGTGGTGATTTTTGAAGAAAAGATGTGGGCTGGAAGATAAAGAGTCTAAGTCTAGGTCTATGGGGTACCGGATAAGGTTAATAATAAAGAAAAAACAAATTCTCAGTGGTTTTTACATAGGTTGGTATTTGTTCAGTGCCTCGTGGCAAACAATTTACAAATGAAGCAGTTTCTCCAAAAATTACTTCGAAAAGACTTTAAAAACAAATCAGAGTTATTTGACAAGTAAAAGTACTGGTTATTTTAAACAACTATCGTACTCTCATATCAAAACTGAATTAAGGTTAAAAAAGAAAGGAAGAAAGAGAGAGAGAGGGAAAGAAAGGAAGAAAAACGGGAAGTGAGGGGGAGGAAAGAAGGAAGGAAGGAAGGAAGGAACAATGAAAAGGCTACAAAATCTCAGAAAAGGAAAAGTCACACAGTTGGTAGGTAACTAATAATAATCCACATGAAAATATAGCAAGTAAAAGGCTAAGAAATATGTCAGTGCAATAAACAAAAGGGTTCCATGCTCAAGTAGTACAATAAGTTGATGTATTGATAGCATGTAACATATGCTAAAGAGATTTATGTAAAAAACTTTTATATTCAGATCGAGTGAATGGATTTCCCCAGGCAATGTATTGCATTTTCAAGATTTGTAAATCATGGTTAAATTCAATAAAATATTTCCTGGTGTGAAAAGCCAGTGGAAATAAATAATGACCAACATGTATTTAAAACGTGGTTTTCATATCTGGAAATAGAGGTGTGTGTCAGCATCAGTGATTGGCTTCATGAGGGGTTTCACTTGTGCAAAAAAAAATTCCTCACATCACATTTTTTTTCAGAGAGGTGCTGGTATCAAAAATTCTTGGAAGGGCTTCCCTGGTGGAGCAGTGGTTGGGGGTACGCCTGCTGATGCAGGGGACGCGGGTTTGTGCCCCGGTCCGGGGGGATCCCACATGCCGCGGAGCAGCTGGGCCCGTGGGCCATGGCCACTGAGCCTGTGCGTACGGAGCCTGTGCTCCGCAGCGGGAGAGGCCACAGCGGTGAGAGGCCCGCGTATCACACACACACACACAAATTCTTAGAAATGAAATTATTTCTTAAGAATGTTACAATTTTTTTTTTTAAACACAGATCATTTTACTCAAGAGCATTTAAAGAAGTATGTGAAAACCTGGACCAAGAGTATATCCTGTGCAACATGAAGAAACTTGGTGGCTTAACCAAAGAGTTCTCAGTAGAGTGTTTGAAGCTAAAAGGTGAATTGGAGAAATCACCTTCAAGAAAATAGTGTCAGGTTTTAGTGAATATTTTGAGGATGAGGCAGGTCTATGGAAACTAGGCTACTGTCAGACATTTTTCATCACATGAACCTATAATACAAGAAACCTAAAATACAAGAAAATATAGTGCCCTGTAGAAAATGCCTTCATGTGACTGCAGTCTTGGTTTTAAAAGGAAACCAAATCTTTGGAAAAATCATACTGCAAAAGGAAATGTTGAAGTGTTTCCAAGCTGCTTGGTTTTGACAGGGAGGAAGGATATCAGAATATCCTAAATCTTATTGAAAACCACCTGAAGGAACTGCACGTCAAAACTGAAGAGAATTCCCCCATCCCTACCCTTTTTCAACACAAGTGAATGACTGGGTGAGGGAACACCGTTTATCGGAATCTTCTATTCAGCAGAAGAGCTTGACTTCAGCAGAGATGAAGGACTTTGTGAGCTGCAGAATAGCCATTTACTCAAGATGAGATTTACTGAGTCCATGAGACAAGTCTGGAAGTCTCCCCTGCCATTAGTAGGAAAGCAATAAACAATTTGCTGCAGTTTCCCACATCTTATGTGAGTGAGCAAGTTTTTTTTGGTTTGGTAAGCATCATGAGCTAGCACAGAAATCATCTCATTGAAGCTGAAAATGAAATCTGTGTGTGTTTAGTCAAATCTGACCCCAGTTGAGTGTTTGTAGAAGAAATAAAAAGGCAGGTTTCATATTAAAGAGGTATGTTTCATTTTTAGTTTTAGTTTCAAAAATAATACCTTTAATTCATACATGTGCCTATGAAGGGCTGTATACATATATATACATATATAATTACTATATATAGTAATTTTGTACTGGTAAATCTCTATTTGAGCTTGAAAACATAATTTAGTATGAAAATATTGTTTTGAATGCCTTGTGTAAAATTTGTCATAGGCCATATTTTAATTCAAATTGTTTTTGCTTAAGTAGTTCTGCTATTCAACATGATCAAAAATATGTTGTAAGTAAAATTTGTAAAGTCCGTTTACAATTTTTATTTAAATTTACTCTACTGAGTCTATCTTTCAAAAAATTAAATACTGTTTTGACTTAAGATGTCACTTAACCAAAATATATTTGTTGCCTTATGCATTTATAAAATTTATGAAAAGGAAAGAAAACAATTAACTCTGAGTTCTGTGTGTTGGGGTACATGTATTTTTTTATTATTTAATTTTTATTTATTTTTTAACACCTTTATTGGAGTATAATTGCTTTACAATGATGTGTTACTTTCTGCTGTATAACAAAGTGAATCAGCTATACATATAAATATATCCCCATATCTCCTCCCTCTTGTGTCTCCCTCCCACCCTCCCTATCCCACCCCTCCAGGTGGTCACAAAGCACTGAGCTGATCTCCCTTTGCTATGTGGCTGCTTCACCCTAGCTATCTATTCTACATTTGGTAGTATATATAAGTCCATGCCACTCTCTCACTTTGTCGCAGCTTACCCTTTTTGTTTTCTTTGGATATGTATCCAGCAGTGGAAATGTTGGATCATATGATAGCCCTATATTTAGATTTTTGAGGAACACCCATACTGTTTTCCATAGTGGCTGCAACAATTTACAATCCCACCAACAGTGTAGTAGGACTCCCTTTTCTCTACATACTCACCAATATTTGCTATTTGTAGAATTTTTTGTAATAGCTATTTTGACAGGTATGTGGTGATATTTTGCTGTGATTTTGATTTACATTTCCCTAATAAGTAGTGATGTTGAATATATTTTCATATGCCTGTTGGCCATCTATATATCTTCTTGGGAAAAACATCTATTCATATCCTCTGCCATTTTTTAATCAGGATTTTTTGTTCTTGTTGAGTTCTATGAGTTCTTTATATGTTTTGGACATCAACACCTTATTGGGTGTATCACTTGCAAATATGTTCTCTCCAGGGCATTATTAAAAGTTTATTCTAGCATATCTAAATAACAGGAGAATGAGACAAAAATTAACAATAACCTGTAAAAAGAAAATCCCAGGATATTTATTAAAGCAATATATTATGTGGGGAAATGTCTGTTTAGGTCTTCTGCCCATTTTTGGATTGGGTTGTTTGTTTTTTTGTTATTGAGCTGCATGAGATTTTGGAGATTAATTAATTAATTAATTTTGGAGATTAATCCTTTGTCAGTTGCTTCATTTGCAAATATTTTCTCCCATTCTGAGGGTTGTCTTTTGGTCTTGTTTATGGTTTCCTTTGCTGTGCAAAAGCTTTGAAGTTTCATTAGGTCCCATTTGTTTATTTTTATTTCCACACTTTGTTATAAAGCAGAAACTAACACACCATTGTAAAGCAATTATACTCCAATAAAGATGTAAATATATATATATATATATATATATATAATGTGGGGTTACTTTCATATTTTTGCCCTGAAGAATTATATGAAAAATTGGAAGAGAATTTTGAGAATATTTATTTGGGAAATATACCTGATGAGTCACAGTTTATAAGTCATATGGAGTCACATAAAGTCATTTGGCAGTAAGCAACAGGCACTTGCATAGAGACATACTTCTCCACACAGCCTATGCTCTAAAACTGATAGAAAATCCAAATACTGACCCTGATGCATTCTCCACTTACCCTCAAATGAACAAGAATATAATCAATAGCAGTGAGATCCATTGATTTAGCTAGTTTTCTTTTTTTAAATTGAAAAAGAAATACCCAACTACATTTGGAAGAGGAAGTAAACTTAATTAGCCTCTTTAAACCCATCAGCTACTCTGACAGTGACTTATGAGACTTCATTAATTTGTCTATAGCCTTCCTATAAGTAATCCTGAAGCAAAAGCCCAGTTCCTCCATGAAAAGGACTACAAAAGAAAGGCTTGGAGGAAAACATGTAACCCCCTCTCTCTTAGCAGCCGGGCAAGTAGACACAGCCCAGTTAGTCCCCAAAGAAATAAGACATTATGTAGGGGTTGCCGAAATACCATTAAGAATAGGCAGTAGGAGCCTGTGCCTAAACTTACATGTTATTTTCTGAAAGATCATATATTTAGCAAGGAAATACACTGTATCAGAGAATTAAATAGAAGCTATAATTTTATTACTTCATTTTCCCCCTTTTATAGTGGATTTAGGGAATTATAATTTCCCCAGCTCTTTTTTTTTTTCTGAAAACTAATACATTTATATTAAGATTGAAAAAAGTTGTGAAAGGTTACATTGTTCTCCCTTTGGTGCCACTGTTTTGTTGCTACTTAAGTAGTATATAAGTGGTGGCCCCTACTGCTTCATTAAACCAGTATCTCTGTGAAGTTCAGCTGCAGAACATGTGTTCTGCTTTTCTTTGGAAAATGTACTCCATTAAAACCACATTCCTCTGCCAGTCCAAATTCACAAATGTCTACATGTCTCTGTTCAAATTATCCAAATTCTGCCTCTGAGGCAAGGGATATAAAGTGAAAATGATGAAGCCACAACATAACAATCATAAAGGTGCCAACTGCTATATGGCTGATTGAGATTCACCAGTTGGCACTGGTTGTGAAAAGAGCCAAGCACATGAGAATGACCAGAATATACCTGCACAAAGACAGCTCTAACAGACTGGTTTATGTTAAAGACTTAAAGGAGTCTATAGATATTTTTAATAACCTCAAATTTGGAGTGTCATCTATTACTCCTCAATTTAATCAGAGCTTGAGGTCTGATTAAGGGATTATTAAAATAATTAACATTTTTTTGTTCCTGCTATAAGTAATCGTTATAATTCCCCAGAATGAATGTGAAGAGAAACAAACTCTCATCTTTAATCAAAAATCATTTACAATTTAGAGCAAATATTTATTATAACATCTTGGAAAAAAAAGGGATTCCAAGTTACTGGAAACTCATACAGGATGGAATGAGAGAGCATCTGGACTACTTTCTGATGGAGGTTACACAGGTAGAATAAAACTGAGTCACTTTTTTCAATTATATAAAATATGTTTGGTCAAGAATGTGAAGTGGTGGTACATAGTTGTGGCAGGAAATAAAAGAGAAAATGTTGATTGCTGCCAAGTCACAGGTTATCTTTTTGCTTTCCTGAAAATTTTGCAATTATTTCTGGGAATTCAGAAGAATTTTGAAGAGGGGAAATAACATTATCTAAACTTTATTTTAGGAGCATAACTGCTCTGCAGGGAAAAGTAAAGCAGTACAAATAATTCAGTCAAATGGGGCAACTGGGTTGAAAATTGCTAAGAAGGCCAGTTTGCTAAACTTAGCACTCTTGAAAATAAGGAAAATGTTAAAAATTTATATGTAGATCTCATTTGAAAAAAGGATTAGACTATTAAAGGAAGGCAAAATGTTCTAAAAGCTCTGACCTAAAGAATTTTAGAATTCACCATCTCACAATGTCCCAGAGATCAATGCAATTCCCCAAGAGAACACAGGATGGACCTGGCAATCTCTGAGGAGATCTGGAACTTTCATCTTTTTGAATGGAAGACAATCAGATTAAAATACATACCCGTGCATATTGGCATCAGTGATACCAAATTCACAAATGCAGTTTACCCATACATTTTCACATTCTTCAAGCTTAAAAAGTAGTAAAAATATAAAGTTTACAGACAATGCCTCTCCAAAGTCACATTTAATTGTTAGACATTTACGTAAGCTGGGAATTGAGTAGGCCACCTGGCAATTTTACAGGGTGAAAAAATGCTTTACTCAAAATGACAGTTTTTGCTTCTACTTCCCTGGTGTGAAATTTCACTAATTATTTGCTGCCGTGAGTGAGTTTCACAGTATTAAGAAACTGTCTGAACTTACATTATTATTGTTCATTAGGACTTTCAGAATCATCCCTAAAGTATTCATAATTTTAAACACATTTATTATACCAGAATGAAACATTAAATTCATTTATGGGGCTATATGTATTATCTAGGTAATCTTTAATTTTAGATGAAAAAGCTAAAAAAGTGTATAAAAAAGAAGTTCATTTTAGAAACCAAGTGGACAATGACCTGGAAAGAAGTAATTTTAAAGATTTCAAGTAAATTAACAACTACAAAAAAATTAGAAATGCTAACTAAAACAGAGTGATAACACTTTTGTTCTAAATATAGAATTATAAAACCAAAATTGATCCTTGAAATAGATGGCACAATTTGAAACACTAAAGTAAACAACATGGATTTATGGAAATATTAAAATGTTCTAAATTCTAGCTATGACAGTGAGAAACAGGATGGTAATGAATCTCAGCTCTTTCCCGTTGTCCCAGTGTAATTATTAACAGTTTTTGCTTTCGGTCTCAAAAATACCCCATCTTGGATAATATATTATATGAGCTTCCTTCTTATAAGGCATCCCTGAAATTTACCTTCATTCTCCAGGAAAGAAAATTTAATTAAAGAAATAGACTTATCAAAATTTATTTTCAATAAAACCAGAAATAAAAAAGTATTTTATCAAAATATGACAAAGAACACTTCAACAAATATATGTAATCATTGTTTTATTATGTCTTATTTGCAAATAAATGCATTTAATGTTATCAAATTACTTTAAGGATTATTTAGCTGCTTCTTACAAGTATAATATGCAATCTTGCCATTGCCATTCACTTCTAGATATATGGTATTTTTCATTAGATTTCTTCTTTAATTCATGAGTTATTTGGATGTGAATTTTACAGTTTCCTAACATATGTATGTTGTTTGTATTGCTTCTTTCTAAGTTAATTTCCTTATAATTAAAGAACATATTCGGCATGGTATTAATTCTTTAAACTTTGTTGAAATTTCTTTTATGACCAAATAAAGTCAATTTATTTAATTGTTCCTTGTGTAATTTGGTATTAATCTACTACATCAATCTTGATAATTTTGTTGTTAAATCTTGTTTTTAAATTTTAATACTAGGTGAACCTATTATTCAAGAGCAAGAATACATAAAATAACCATAGGATTTATAACCTTCATACATAAAGGTTATAACCTTCATCCATAGGATTTATAACCTTCATACATAAAATAACCATAGGATTTATAACCAACAGACCCTCACTACAGTGTGTTTGAAGGCATGATCATCTGAAATAAAGTACAGTTGACCCTTGAACAACAGGGATTTGAATTGTGTGGGATCCTTATATGGGCATTTTTTTCAATAAATGCTATACTACTACATGGTCTGTGGTTGGTTGAATCCATGGAACTGCAGATACAGAGGGCCTACTCTAAAATTATATGGGTTTTTAGATGCCCTTAACAACACCCAACCCCCATTGTTCAAGTGTCACCTGTAATTAGAGAAGAAGGATATGAGATATAAGTGACAATTGTGAGCAAAGATATTGATTAAATATAATTTAACAATTTAATATGTAAAGAATATTTTTGTTTAAAAATTATTTTTATTTAATCCACCAGTTTCTAAAATAGTGTGTTGAATTCTTTCCCATTCTGCTTATGAATTTGTCATTTTTCTCCTTCTTGTTATTTTTTTTATAGATTTAAAAATATATTATATATGTAGCATATATGTTTAGGCTATGCTGTTAAGTATAAACAAGCTCACAATTCTTTTCTTGATAGATTATCTTTTGTTCACTTTTTATGTATATTAGCACATTTTTTCATTAATGATAGCTTGTCTGATATTCTAATTTTGAACCAGTTTTCTTTTGAGTAGGCTTTGTACATTCTGTGGATTTTCATCTTTTTTTTTCCCCCTCAATCTCTATAAATTAGGAGATTAGAATATAATGTTCTTAAATCATTCAGCTAGATTTTGATTTATTTAACTAATCTGCTAATCTCTATACTTCTATAGATTATATTAACAATTCATAATTTTTGTAATTATTTATGTTTGTACTTATTTCTATTTTATTTTTGATTGCTTTTCATTTCCTTTTTTTATTTTTATTTTACGTTTTTCATTTTTGTGCCTTCTGTTGTAATGAGAGAGTTTCCACATTTATTTCCCTCAGATCATTTTGAAGAAACAGACATTAGTTTTATTATTTTCTGAGTATATTTTAAAACATAATTACATAACTAAAGTAACTTAACAAACACACATGACTTTAGTATGT
Organism: Pseudorca crassidens; assembly: GCF_039906515.1. Lineage (NCBI taxonomy): Eukaryota > Metazoa > Chordata > Mammalia > Artiodactyla > Delphinidae > Pseudorca > Pseudorca crassidens. Next base: position 16,139,558 of record NC_090299.1, read on the forward strand.
TTAAGTACCCTTTAAATTCCCTATCCTCACTTTCATCATATTTATATGATAGTCTTGATTTTTTAATCTTTTTAAAACAAACTCAAAAATATTAATTTTTATATTAAACAGTTGGATTTATTAACCATATTTCTATCAATTAATTTTTCAGCTCTGTTTCTTATATTTCATACTTTTCTCTGATTCTACTTTCTTATTTTAAAAGAAACTATTTTAAAGTTTATATGAGATTTTATGCTTTAAAATCTTTCATTGTTTTAGTCCAAAACTAGTTTCATTTTGCTCTCACTTTGAATGATATATCCATTACATATTAAATTTTAAGTTGACTATTATTTACACAAAGTACTTTGAAGATGCAAACATTCGTGGTGCAAAGTCTACTGCATATTTTCTATCATAAATTTGTCACTTATTCTTTTTATCTTTGTTATTCTTCAGTTTCACTCTGATATGACCAGATGTAAGATGTGCATTTTTCTTTTCTGCTTGGAACTTGCATTGAATTTTCTATCTCAGGAAACTTCATCAATTCTGGAACCATCCTAGTTATTTCCCTTCAAATTTTGATTCTTTGTTATTTTCTTCACTTGAATTTCTCATATCTCTGGTAGGAATTCTGAAACTATACATCATGTTGCATATATAAATTTTTTTGCTCTATGCTGGTTTGGGGCTAACTTTCATATGTGGGTCACACAAAATTTATCCTTTCAGTCATTAAAATTTCTGTGAAAGTATTTCTTATTTATTAATTTATTCTTTTGCATATCTACCATTTTTATTTATGAGAACTGGTTTTACTTTCATATGTATAATTTATTTTTAATAAGTATTATGACTATTTTTGAGCATACAAACTCCAATTATTTTAAGTTCTCAGTTAAACTGATTCTAACATAAGTTTATCCTGGAGTGAATGTGTATTTCATTACTTGATTTGATACTGTCTTCTTTATTATTTAATTTCTTGAATTTTTAAAGAAGTTTAAACTTGTAGGCATGTTTTGAATGGGAACATTTTGGCAACTTTGATTTTGTTTTGTTGTTATTGTTATTGGTGAGTGTGTGTGTGTTCATCTGTGTGTATGTGTTTGTTTTTCTTTGATTTTATTTTGCATTTTCATTATTTTCTCCCCTTTCTAGCAATTCTGAAGTTTTGAGATTGCCTTCTAGCACAGAGCAGATGCAGTCATTAAAATGGCAGTTTCCATTTCATAAAGATATCGAGGATATCAGAAATCCAGTTACAGGTTGTGATTTTGTAGCTCTGTTTCCTGAAGTCAGCAGCTTTCTGTGATGCCATATTACAAGCAACAAGTCAACAGCCATTTTATTCAAAATTGAAGGAGAAGGAATCTACTTTTTCACAATTGAAGCAGAGGGAATCTATTTTTTCCTCAATCCCAGGCTTTAACCATTGAGACTGAATAGGGAGAACCATGTCACTCAGAGAAATCTTAGTGCTTTCCTTTCAGAAACCAATCTCCTTGCTTCCACCCCTATTTTCTAATCTTTAGAGTCCAAAAGGCCAGTGGCTACAGCTCCAATAACACCTTTACAATTCTGGGGACTCATTTCTCTTGTGTGAGTATATTTATCATGTCATTGGATCTCAGCTAGTATATACGAATACATGGAATGTGTGTCTTGTGTGTGTGTGTGTGTGTGTGTGTGTGTGTGTGTGTATTTGGTATTTTTAGATTAATGGATCTCTTTAAAATTCATTGCATCTTTGATCAGTAGTTTGTATTCCCAATGATAGAATTAACTTATTAGTCATGATCCCTATAATTGCTCTATGATTAACTGATGTCCACTAAATCTATAAAAACGAAAAGATCCATGTTCTATCATTTTTCTAAGTATCTTTATTTGTATACATGTAAAATGACAACTAAAAAGAAGAAAAACTTTAAAATTAATAAATTCATAAGATTTAACAGAGAAATGCTAGTGAGCATTTGGAATCAAAGGATATTATGCTAATTTGGAGGTATTAAAAAATTCTCGATTCTAAAGCAGTATTCTTCAAGATATTAAACTATGAGTAGAGTTGATTTCTATTTTCAGAATTTTTAAATAATGGATTAGAAATATCTTATGATTGAGGAGGGACCTTCAAAATGGCAGAGGAGTGAGATATGGAGTAAGAGTAAGACTTACTAACTCTTGAGTAAGTAAGAGTAAGACACCTTCCTCCTCACAAATACATCAGAAATACATCTACACGTGGAACAGCTCCTACAGAGCACCTACTGAATGCTGGCAGAAGACCTCAGACTTCCCCAAAGGCAAGAAAATCCCCACGTACCTGGGTAGGGCAAAAGAAAAAAGGAAAAACAGAGACAAAAGAATAGGGACAGGACCTGCACCACTGTGAGGGAGGAGAGACAGGGGGTGGGCAGGGGGGAAGCTTCAGAGCTGTAGAGGAGAGCACAGCAATAGGGGTGGAGAGGGCAAAGTGAAGAGATTCCCCACAGAGGATCGGTGCCGACCAGCACTCACCAGCCAGAGAGGCTTGTCTGCTTACCCGCCGGGATGGGTGGGGGCTGGGAACTGAGGCTCCAGCTTCAGAGGTCAGATCCCAGGGAGAGGACTGGTGTTGGCTGCATGAACACAGCATGAAGGGGGCTAGCGCACCACAGCTAGATGGGAGGGAGTCCGGGAAAAGTCTGGAACTGCCTAAGAGGCAAGAGACTATTGTTTCGGGGTGCGCAAGGAGAGGAGATTCAGAGCACCGCATAAATGAGCTCCAGAGATGGGCGCAAGCTGCGGCTATCAGCGTGGACACAAGAGACGGGCAGGAAACGATAAGGTTGCTGCTGCAGCCACCAAGAATCCTGTGTGCAAGCACAGGTCACTATCCACACCTCCCTTTCCCAGAGCCTGTGCAGCCCACCACTGCCAGGGTCCCGTGATCCAGGGACAACTTCCCCAGGAGAACACATGGAGTGCCTGAGGTTGTTGCAATGTCATGCCGGCCTCTGCTGCTGCAGGCTCCCCCCACAATCTGTACCCTTCCCTCCCCACGGACTGAGTGAGCCATAGCCCCCTAATCAGCCGCTACTTTAACATCCTCCTGTCTGGGCAGGGAACAGACACCCTCAGATGACCTACACGCAGAGACAGGGACAAATCCAAAGCTGAGCCCCAGGAGCTGTGTGAGCAAAGAAGAGAAAGAGAAATCTCTCCCAGTAGCCCCAGGAACAGAGGATTAAATCTCCACAATCAACCTGATGTACCCTTCATCTGTGAAATACCTGAATAGACAAAGAATCATCCGAAAATTGAGGCAGTGGACTTTCAGAGCAACTGTAGACTTGGGTTTTCCTTCTGCATCTAATTTAGTTCTGGTTTTGTTTATCTTAGTTTAGTATTTAGAGGTTATTATCATTGGTAGATTTGTTTATTGATTTGGTTGCACTCCTCCTTTATTTTTATATATATATATTTTTTTTACCTTGTTCTCTTTTTGTGAGTGTGTGTCTATATGCTCCTTTGTGTGATTTTGTCTGTATAGATTTGCTTTTACCATTTATCCTAGGATTCTGTCTGTCCAGTTTTGTTTGTTTGTTTTTTAGTATAATTTTTAGCACTTGTAATCATTGGTGGATTTGTTTTTTGGTTTAGTTCCTCTCTTCTTTCTTTTTATTTTTAATACCTCTTTTAAATTTAATAAATTTATTTTATTTTATTTTTTAAATTTCTTTCTTTTTTTTTCTCCCTTTTCTTCTGAGCTTTGTGGCTTAAAGGGTCTTGGTGCTCCAGCTGGGTGTCAGGCCTGAGCCTTTGAGGTGGGAGAGCCAAATTCAGGACATTGGTCCACCAGAGACCTCCCGGCCACATGTAATATCAAATGGTGAAAGCTCTCCCAGACATCTCCACCTCAGTGCTAAGACCCAGCTCCACTCAATGACCAGCAAGCTACAGTGCTGGACACCCTATGCCAAACAACTAGCAAGACAGGACCACAACCTCACCCATTAACAGAGAGGCTGCCTAAAATCATAATGAGTTCACAGACACCCCCAAACACACCAACAGACACAGTCCTGCCCACCAGAAAGACACGATCCAGCCTCATCCAGGAGAACACAGGCACCAGTCTCCTCCACCAGGAAGCCTACACAACACACTGAACCAACCTTACCCACTGGGGCAGACACCAAAAACAATAGAAACTAGGAACCTGCCGCCTGTGAAAAGGAGACCCCAAACCCAGTAAGTTAAGCAAAATGAGAAGAAAGAGAAATATGCAGCAGATTAAGGAGAAAGATAAAAGCCCACCACACCAAACAAATGAAGAGGAAATATGCAGTCTACCTGAACAAGAATTCAGAGTAATAATAGTACAGATGATGCAAAATCTTGGAAATAGAATGAAGAAAATATGAGAAACGTTTAACAAGGGCCTAGAGCAAATAAACAATGATAAACAACACAATAAATGAAATTAAAAATTCTCTAGAAGGTATCAACAGCAGAATAACTGAGGCAGAAGAACAGATAAGTGATCTGGAAGATAAAATAGTGGAAATAGCTACCACAGAGCAAAGAAACAAGAATGAAAAGAATTACGGACAGGCTCAGAGTCCCCTGGGACAACATTAAATGCACCAACATTCGAATTATAGGGGTCCAGAAGAATAGAAAAAAAACGGGACTGAGAAAATATTTCAAGAGATTACAGTTGAAAATTTCCCTAATATGGGAAAGGAAATAGACAATCAAGTCCAGGAAATGCAGAGAGTCCCATACAGCATAAATCCAAGGAGAAACATGCCAAGACACATATTAATCAAAATATCCAAAAGTAAACACAATGAAAAAAATATTAAAAGCAGCAGGGAAGCAACACATAGCATGCAAGGGAATCCCCAAAAGGTTAACTGCTGATCTCTCAGCAGAAACTCTGTAAGCTAGAAGGGAGTGGCAGGACATATTTAAAGTGATGAAAGGCAGATACATACAACCAAGATGACTCTACCCAGCAAGGATATCATTCAGATCTGACAGAGAAATAAAAACACTTACAGACAAGCAAAAGCTAAGAGAATTCAGCACCACCAAACCAGCTTTACAACAAATGCTAAAGGAACCTCTTTAGGCAGGAAACACAAGAGAAGGAAAAGACCTACAATAACAAACCCAAAACAATTACGAAAATGGTAGTAGGAACATACATATCGATAATTACCTTAAATGTAAATGGATTAAATGCTCCAACCAAAAGACATAGACTGGCTGAATGGATACAAAAACAAGAATACAAAAACAAGACCCATATATATGCTGTCTACAAGAGACTCACTTCAGACCTAGGGACACATACAGACTGAAAGTGAGGGATTGGAAAAAGATATTCCATGCAAATGAAAATCAAAAGAAAGCTGGAGTCGCAGTTCTCATATCAGACAAAATAGACTTTAAAATAGACTATTACAAAGGATAAAGAAGGACACTACATTATGATCCAGGGATCAATCGAAGAAGATATAACAATTGTAAATATTTATGCACCCAACATAAGAGCACCTAAATACATACGGCAAAATACTAACCACCATAAAAGGGTAAATCGACAGTAACGCAATTATAGTAGGGGACTTTAACACCCCACTTTCACCAATGGACAGATCATCCAAAATGAAAATAAGTAAGGAAACACAAGCTTTAAATGATACATTAAACAAGATGGACTTAATTGATATTTGTAGGACATTCCATCCAAAAACAACAGAATACACTTTCTTCTCAAGTGCTCATGGAACATTCTCCAGGATAGGTCATATCTTGGGCCACAGAACAAGCCATGGTAAATTTAAGAAACTTGAAATCGTATCAAGTATCTTTTCTGACCACAATGCTATGAGACTAGATATCAATTACAGGAAAAAACCTGCAAAAAATAAAAATACATGGAGGCTAAACAATACACTACTAAATAACCAAGAGATCACTGAAGAAATCAAAGAGGAAATCAAAAAATACCTAGAAACACATGACAATGAAAACATGATGACCCAAAACCTATGGGATGCAGCAAAAACAGTTCAAACAGGGAAGTTTATAGAAGTACAAACTTACCTCAGGAAACAAGAAACATCTCAAATAAACAACCTAACCTTACACCTAAAGATATTATAGAAAGAAGAACAAAAGAAACTCAAAGTTAGCAGAAGGAAAGAAGTCATAAAAATTAGATCAGAAATAAATGAAAAAGAAATGAAGGAAACAATAGCTAAGATCAGTAAAATTAGCAGCTTGTTCTTTGATAACATCAAAAAATTGATAAACCATTAGCCAGACTCAGCATGAAACAAAGGGAGAATCAAATCAATAGAATTAGAAATGAAAATGGAGAAGTAACAACTGACACTGCAGAAATACAAAGGATCATGAAAGATTACTACAAGCAACTATAAGCCAATAAAATGGACAACCCGGAAGAAATGGACAAATTCTTAGAAAAGTACAACCTTCCAATACTGAACCAGGAAGAAATAGAAAATATAAACAGATGAACCACAAGCACTGAAATTGAGACTGTGATTTAAAATCTTTAAACAAACAAAAGCCCAGGACTGGATGGCTTCACAGGCAAATTCTATCAAACATTTAGAGAAGAGCTAACAACCATCCTTCTCAAACTCTTCCAAATATAACAGAAGGGGGACCATTCCCAAACTCATTCTAGGAGGCCACCATCACCCTGATACCAAAATCAGACAAAGATGTCACAAAGAAAGAAACCTACAGACCAATATCACTGATGAATATAGACGCAAAAATCCTCAACAAAATACTAGCAAACACTATCCAACAGCACATTAAAAGGATCATACACCATGATCAAGTGGGGTTTATCCCAACAATGCAAGGATTCTTCAATATACAGACACCAATCTATGTGATACACCGTATTAACAAATGGAAGGAGAAAAACTGTATGATCATCTCAATAGAGGCAGAAAAAGCTTTTGAAAAAATTCAACACCCATTTATGATAAAACCCTCCAGAAAGCTGGCATAGAGGGAACCTACCTCAATATAATAAAGGCCATATATGACCAAACCCACAGCCAACATCATTTTCAATGGTGAAAAACTGAAACCATTTCCACTAAGATCAGGAACAAGACAGGTTGCCCACTCTCACCACTATTATTCAACATAATTTTGGAAGTTTTAGCCACAGCAATCAGAGAAGAAAAAAAATAAAAGTAATCCAAACCACAAAAGAAGAAATAAAATTTTCACTGTTTGCAGATGACATGATACTATATGTAGGGAATCCTAAAGGTGCTACCAGAAAACTACTAGAGCTAATCAATGAATTTGGTGAAGTAGCAGGATACAAAATTAAAGCACAGAAATTTCTTGCATTCCTATACACTAATGATGAAAAATCTGAAAGAGAAATTAAGGAAACATTCCCATTTATCATTCCAACAACAAGAATAATATGCCTAAGAATAAACCCACCTAGGAGACAAAAGACCTGTATACAGAAAACTATAAGACACTGATGAAAGAAATTAAAGATGAAACAAACAGAGGGAGAGATATACCATGTTCCTCAATTGGAAGAAACTATATTGTGAAAATGACTATATTACCCAAAGCAATATGCAGATTCAATGAAATGCCTATCAAATGATGAATGGCATATTCCCAGAACTAGAACAAAAAATTTCACAATTTGTATGGAAATAAAAAAGACCCAGAATTGCCAAAACAATCTTGAGAAATAAAAATGGAGCTGGAGGAATCAGTCTCCCAGACTTCAGACTATACTACAAAGCTACAGTAATCAAGACAGTATGGTACTGGCACAAAAACGGAAATATAGCTCAATGGAACAGGATAGAAAGCCCAGAGATAAACGCATGCACATATGGTCACCTTATCTTTGGTAAAGGAGGCACGAATATACAATAGGGAAAAGAGAGCCTCTTCAGTAAGTGGTGCTGGGAAAACTGGACAGCTACATGTAAAAAAGTGAAATCAAAACACTCCCTAAAACCAAACACAAAAATAAACTCAAAATGGACTAAAGACCTAAATATAATGTCAGACACTCTAAAACTCTTAGAGGAAAACATAGGCAGAACACTCTATGACATAAATCACAGCAAGATCCTTTTTGATCCACCTCCTAGAAAAGTGCAAATATAAACAAAAATAAACAAATAGGATCTAATGAAACTTAAAAGCTTTTGCACAGCAAAGGAAGCCATACAAAAAAGGAAAAGACAACCCTCAGAATGGGAGAAAATATTTGCAAATGAAGCAACTGACAAAGGGCTAATCCCCAAAATTTACAAGCAACTCATGCAGCTCAATGTCAGATAAACAAACAACCCAATCCAAAAATTGGCAGAAGACCTAAATAGACATTTCTCCAAAGAAGATATACAGATTACCAACAAACACATGAAAGGATGCTCAACATCACTAATAATTAGAGGAATGCACATCAAAACTACAATGAGTTATCACCTCACACCGATCAGAATGGCCATCATCAGAAAGTCTACAAACAATAAATGCTGGAGAGGATGTGGAGAAAAGGGAACCCTCTTTCACTGTTGGTGGGCATGTAAATTGATACAGCCACTATGGAGAACAGTATGGAGGTTCCTTTAAAAACTAAAAGTACAACTACCATACGACCCAGCAATCCCACTACTGGGCATATACCCTGAGAAAACCATAATTCAAAAAGAGTCACATACCACAATGTTCATTGCAGCTCTATTTACAACAGCCAGGACACGGAAGCCACCTAAGTGTCCATTGACAGATGAATGGATAAAGAAGATGTGGCACATATATACAGTGGAATATTACTCAGCTGTAACAAGAACCAAAATTGAGTTATTTCTAGTGAGGTGAATGGACCTAGAGACTGTTATACTGAGTGAAGTAAGTCAGAATAAAAACGAATACCATATGCTAACACATATATATGGAATCTAAAAAGAAAAATGGTTCTGAAGAACCTAGGGGCAGACAGAAATAAAGATGCAGATGTAGAGAATGCACTTGAGGACACGGGGATGGGGAATGGTAAGCTGGGATGAAGTAAGAGTAGCTTGAGCATATATACACTACCAAATGTAAAACAGATAGCTAGTGAGAAGCAGCCGTATAGCACAGGTTGATCAGCTTGGTGCTTTGTGTCCACCTAGAGGGAGGGTGGGAGGGAGATGCAAGAAGGAGGAGATATGGGGATAGATGTATATGTATCGCTGATTCACTTTGTTATACAGCAGAAACTAACACACCACTGTAAAGCAATTATACTCCAATAAAGATGTTTAAAAAAAGAAACAAACAACATAATGCTAAGTGAAAATAGCCAGACACAAAAGGCCATATATTATATGATTCCAATCATATGGAAGTCCAGAATAAGGACAGAAAGTAGATTAGTGGTTGTCTAGGGATGAGGGTGGAGATTGGAAACACAGGACTGATAGTTAACGGGTAAAGAGTTTCTTTTTAAGGAGATGAAATTATCTTAAAATTTACTGTAAGGATGGTTGCACATATCTATGAATATACTAAAAAAATGAATTGCACACTTTAGGTACATTGTATGATATGTGAATTATACCTCAATAAAACTGTTAAAAAGAAAAAATAAAGAAATATCTTATGATTATTATATTATGTCTAATTCTAAGAAAAACTATCCCATAACTAACACTTAAGGAAGACATATTTTGTCCCAGGTTTTGTTCTTTGCATTATACAAATATTACCTTGATAATCCACACACCTCCTCACTATTTCCTAATTTTCAGAAAAGTTAAGGCATAGAGAGATAGTTACTTGCTGTTAGTATAACACATAATAAATGATAGAGTCAGAATCTGACCCTTTGCGATCTGCATCCAAAGGAAAATATGTAGCTTTGCTCATTTTACTTTCAAAGCAGACATCATTACATACCTTATGATAATGACTGATTCATGTGTTTGTATGATTATGAATAAACTGTTTTCCTTTTGCATTTTTTCCTCTCCAAATGGATTTTCTTCATTATCAAATGCCTAGCTATGCAACTGATGTATAGACCTTTGAAGATTTCTGCTTCTGTGTCTGATGTGGTATATTTAATGATATAGAACCTTAAACATACTGGTTATGGATGACTATGTTAATATACAAAATGCATAATAAATTTTAATTCCTATTATATATTACAGAACAATGTCTACACTGAAAAGCATCGAAATATGTTCCTAGTATAATTCTCCCGTGTAGATCACTACAAATAAACAGCTTCTAAATGGTGATTAAAAATTACATAAGTCTACTGTGTTTGGCCTTAAGGATTTCAAAACCAAAATGAAATTATCACTAACATCATCATCACAAAAGTTCAAAAAATAAGAATCACAAAGCCGATTTAGTCTCTACAGCCTAGCAAACTTGGCCCAATAAAAATGATTTTTTCCCTCTGCTATAGCAAAGAAAAATTTTAATAAAAAGGCCCTGCTATTTCACCTGATGGCTCAAATACCACATTCCCATTCACTGTCTTCATTAATGTCTATAAGGAGGACATTCATGATCTCATTTCACTTTCAGAGGCTTTGCTTCCTTTGCTCTTGCTGCAGTTTAATTAGGCCACTCTTTCTATAAATACATCAATAATTAATTAATTTTTTAGGTATAGACTTTCAAAGTAAAATTATGGAATAGCAATTTTTTTTTAGGAAAGGGAAGCTATGATTGTATACTGCAAGAAGGGACTTCCTAATTCAAAAGAAACAAGATTGTGTGTGTGTGTGTTTGGGTGTGTATGTGTGTATGCAGGTAGTACTGAAACTTGAGAACATGTGATATTGAAATTTTATTTATGAGTGTTTTTGTTTTGAACTCAAAATCAATTTTACCTTAAAACAATATTGCTTTTCTAAGTTAGCCTAATATAGACCTCATGTGTTTTAGAAATATGTAATCTAAGGGATGGATTCTAGGATTCGAGAACCAGGAAGAAGGAAGAAGCGGAAAGTGGAGTCAAGTACAACACTAGTTAGAATACTGTGATGGGTGGAATTTTCCTTTGAGTCAGCATCCTTATTTCTGTGCTCCTTTTCAATCTTCAGGTGTACATCCATTTACATTCACCGGACTGGTCCATTAAATGTGGGAAGAGTCCTAGGACTGAGTGAAGGGTTAACATGTAAACAACCAATTCCTTCATTTGAAAAGTGGTTAAGGTCACAGAATTTGGAACCAGACTTCTAGGGCCCAAATCCTGGTTCTGCCACTAATGCATTTTATGACCTTAAGCAGTTTATTTAATCACCCTGTGTCTTTGTGTAGTTATCTGTAAAATGGAGATCAGTACTAGTAACTAGCTCATAAAGTTTTTATGAAGATAGATTGAATAATGTATTTCAAGCTCTTAGAACAATGATAGACAACATATAAACAATATGGAAACTTTAGCTGTTGCTATTGTTGTGTTATTATTACTATTAATTTAAAAAATGTGTATCAGGGCATCAATTTTGTGCAAACACTATACTAGAGGATGGACACACAAGATAAATGAGAACAGTCTCTGCACCAAAGAGTTTCAGGCTAGAGAAAATGGGGATTGGCTATTTTAAAGATTATCAGGAGAAAAATCCATGGAAAAAGAGTGAAGAAATGTGTGAATACATTCACCCAAAAGTATATCTGTGCTCAAGGTGAACATGACCATCCAGGCATTGAAGAAGCAGGACATTATCAACCATCAAAGGAGCAGGAAATCAGTTTAGATATTGAGAGACGAACAAGAGAAAATGGCATTATTAATGTCTAAGCAAAACATTAGAATCCAAATTCGAGGGGCATGAATCCAAGCACCAGAAGACTTGAGGTAAATAGCAGGACTCAGAGAACAGAGAAATGAATTCAGCTTTGGGAGAACTAGAAGCCAACGTGGCAAGACTGATTCAATGCCATCATCAAGCTACTATCTCTAGAACTTCATTACTCCGTATGAATTTCCAGTCCAGTCTGAGGGCATAGTTTAGAATTGGAAGAACTCAGAGAAAAATCACTACAATTGACATGAGAAAACCCGGCTCCAAAACTTATCAGCTATACAATCTTCAGCGCCGTAGATTGCTCATTTATGAAATATATTCTGTAATATATGAAATATTTTCTATTCTGTAAACAAAGGCAGAAAGAACAAGTGAAAAGTATTGAATACGTTTGAAAGTGTTTTGTTTTTGTTTTTTGCAGTACGCGGGCCTCTCACTGTTGTGGCCTCTCCCGTTGTGGAGCACAGGCTCCGGGCGCGCAGACTCAGCGGCCATGGCTCACAGGCCCAGCTGCTCCACGGCATGTGGGATCTTCCCGGCATGTGGGATCTTCCCGGATCGGGGTACGAACCCGTGTCCCCTGCATCGGCAGGGGGACTCTCAACCACTGCGCTACCAGGAAAGCCCTTGAAAGTGTTTTACAAGCCATATATGTATTAATTATCTTAACTATTATATGATGATGCACACGAAACTAAACATTGAAAAATTGCAAAAGAGGAAACTCAACATTAGAACATGCACAGGGCCAAGGTATTGCTGTAGGTCCTCATTGTAGAGCTTCAAAACTGCACTAGGTCCAAGGCATTCTCAACACCTTTATTCCTTTAAAATGCTTGGAGCAGAGCAGGACACAATGAATGTGCATTGAATACATAAAATGGGGACTGCCTAAGTTAAATCACATTAATCTGGAAAAGATTTTTAACACATTCCTCCTTTTAAAGCCATTTGTGTTTTCCAAAATGGTAGAATTTCAAGAAATGTGGCAAATTTTACATGAAAAAAGAAAGGAAAAGCGAAAACATAAAATGAGATAATTATGCTTGGGAACTTAGAAGAGATTTGGCACTTTCCTGTTTGAGAGTTCATTTCTTACAAATTTAAACACAAATGTTCTTTAAGAACTCTCCATTTTGTTCTGCTTTGCATTTAATTTCATGGCTATTCTTATGCTATTGACAGAGACATTGGGGATGAGGTTGGCTGATCAAGAGGAGCTTTGTGCATATGGACTAAAATTGCATTAGATATTAGAAAGTGAGTGATTATTTGTAGTAAGAGACATATTGAAAATATTAGATATGAAATAATGACAGAATTAATCTATGTCATGGCAGTTCAGATCTAAAAATTTGGCTCATTTCATAATAGACATAGTTCACCAGACTGATCAGAATTTTCTCCCTAGATAAATTTAAGCAATGAAATATCTTCTTTCTCCAGAAATGTTATTTCCTGGAATGTACTTCTATACTCTTAAACACTTTAAAGGTATAGACATCCAGTATGCTTACATATGTAATGAATCAGTTGTAATTCAGGAACATGTCAAAATCTTACACTTTTAAAACACCTTAATTAGATTTTAAACATTTCTGCCTATCTTCTTTTAAGTACAATATGCTCAATTTTTAAATGGTGCATTCCAGAATTCCCACAACTGGATGGATTCCAGAATTTTGGACTGAATTTATCAGTAAAATATGTATAAATGTGAGATTTCTGATTTATTTATATTGTTTGATTTGGACACTGGGGGTCAAAAAAACCTACCAACTAATTGCCAATTTAATTTTATAAATGTATTTATTTATTTATTTTTGGCTGCGTTGGGTCTTTGTTGCTGCATGCAGGCTTTCTCTAGTTGCAGCAAGCAGGGTCTACTCTTCATTGCGGTGCCCGGGCTTCTCATTGTGGCGGCTTCTCTTGTTGCGGAGCACAGGCTCTAGGTCCGTGGGCTTCAGTAGTTGTGTCACATGGGCTTCAGTAGCTACGGCTCGTGGGCTCTAGAGTGCAGGCTCAGTAGTTGCGGTGCATGCTTAGTTGCTCCGCAGCATGTGGGATCTTCCCAGACCAGGGCTCGAGCCAGTGTCCCCTGCATTGGCAGGTGGATTCTTAACCACTGCGACACCAGTGAAGTCCCACCAATTTAATTTTAAGTACATAAATATTTTTTCAACAAAATAAGTTTAAAGCCCATATAATACAAAAATTATGAGAATCATTGTTTTTGTGTAATATAAAGTATTTTGCTCTATAAAAAAACTCACTTATACAAAAACTCATCATATCTTACTGTTTTGATAGCATCACAAACAACATCTGGGAATCCTTACTCTTCCACTGAGATGAAGTAAAAAATTAAAGAATGTGATTCTAGTTATTTCTAGCTCTACCCATTAACAAATAATCTAGTATAAACCTCATTAGTAACATAAAATATCTCTTTGTTTCACTAAAGTTATGAAACATATATTATTTTATTGTATCTAGAGAGAAGAGTTACTTCTGAACATTTGTGTGGCACTTTTATTGTTAAAGTGATTTATAATTGCTTACTTTAATTATTCTAGTGCTATTAGCTATGTTCTGTGCTGTTGCAAACAAAAAAACTGAGATTTATCTGAAAAATTACATGTACTTTTCCAACATTTTCTTTATTATCATCTGTAAAACAAGTCATGATATGATTTATTATTAGGTCATTAGAAAGAATTTAAAATGTGAAGTTGATAATTTTATTCTAGCTATTTACAATATGGATATTATAACACTAATAATCTAAAATATAAAGTAACTTGAGTCATTAACATGGAAATATATACAAGTATTTGTCTTATGTGTAAAAGTAAGCCAGATATAACTTTTATGATATGATAAACAGTTCATGTTTAGACTGGATATATACCGTCTCCTCTCATTAGTAATTTGGGTCAGCTTCTTGACACATCAAAGAATTTCAAGAGATGTATAATTAGTGGGAAAAAGTTAATTCAAAGGAGAGGTAAGGCGGACCCAGAGTAATTTTGAATAAGTGTCTCAGTCTAAGGCAACTTTAAGTGCCCTCTAGCAAAAGAGGAGGCCACCATCAATGTGGTTAGCCTGGTCAAAATGAAAGAGAAAAGATAGATAACAAAGGACCAGTGTCATTGGAAACAGTGCAGACAATTCACAGGAGAGGAAAATTTAGTGGAGAGAAGGTTGAAATGTTCAAATGAGAGATAAGTAGTATTTGAACTAATGCTATTTTTGTAGATTGGAGAGCATTTTACTTTCTTAGAGCTGCCATAACAAATTATGACAAACTTGGCAGCTTATAAAAACAGAAATTTATTCTCTCACAGTTCTGAAGGCCACAAGTCCAAAATCAAGGTGTCAGTAGGGCCACACTTGCTCTGAAAGCTCTAGGAGAGAATCCTTTCCTTCCTTTCTCAGCTCCTTGTGGCTCTAGCCAGGCTTCTTTGGGTTATAGTAGCATAATTCCAATCTCTGCCTCAGTCTTCACTTTGCCTTCTTCCTTGTGTCCTCTGTGTGTCCTTTTCTGTCTCTTATAAGGACACTCTCTCTGGACTTAGGACTCATCCTAATCCAGTGTGCTTTCATCTCTATCCTTACCTTAATTACATCTGTAAAGACCCTATTTCTAAATAAAGTCATATTCTGAGCTTCCTGTAGATATGAATTGAGGGAGAGAGGTGTGACACTATTCAACCTACTATAGAAAGTAAAGAAAGCACTTTTTAAAACATGTGAAAAAGAATGGTTAAAAAAGTAGAAGTGTGGAGCACAGAATAGTCACAAATATAACTTGTCTTAGTGACATCAATATACAGAATGTCATTTTTTATGAGGTCCTGAAACATATATGCCATTAACTATCAGTGGAAATAAGAAAGTTATTAGAGAAGAATGATGAATAATATCAATAAAGTTATTAAACATGGTGGGATTGAACACAGGCACTGTTTCCTGTACCTCATGACCCCAATAAAATGACAGTAAATATATACAAATATATATAAATGAAAAAAATAGAAAATAAGAGAATATCAATATAATATATGCAATGAATTATACCAATGAGAAGCAAGCCAATTCAGGGTACAAAATCACAGATAATCTGGGATGGGAGAACTAGAAACTACATATCATAGGGTAAATTATAGGATTAAAAACAGGTAATAGAAAAACAGACAAATCAAGAAAGAAAAATACAAGCACATTATTTAGAAGTCAGAAGTGACATATCAGAAGAAACAATGGAAGTATTCAAGGAAGGTGAATCAAGGATAAGGAAGGTATAAACAGAGGACTGCCATTTTTCAGTATGGTTTATTTATTTTTTTTAGCTAGAATTATGAATAATATTGATAGGGATGTTTAAAATGTCATTAAAAACAAATACAAAATAGCAATATCTGCATTCATTGAACAGTAACTTGGAGATAGGCACAATGATAAGTTCTTTATTTGTTCTAATTTATTTGACACAACAAACCTCAGCAATAGGTGATGCTATTATCATTTAGATTTTATAGATGAGGAAAAAGAATAATTTGCACAGATCACATAGCTCTTAAGTGAAAAAGGTGAGATTCAAACCTAGGGCTTTTTGCTTCCAAATGCTTTTAATTGCTGGGCAGTACAATACTGTGGAGCTGAAACCTTTGTCTGAGGTCATTGATGCAGTGATTCTGATTGGGTTATGTGTCAAAATGACCCTCTGGCAGCATTCTGTTTCCACTAGGTTAAAAGGGGAGGAGGCTACTTTGAAATGTCCAATAGGATATCCTCAGTTAACAGGAAATAAAAATGGAGGATTTTAAAGCCCTCTGCTGTGTTATGGAAACCACAATCACGTCACTTAAATATTGAAGATTTTTGAATTCTAGAAGCAAGGCCCTTGTTCTTATTAATCTTCCATATAAGTTAGAAGTTCTACCTGCTCTGAGAATCTCCTGACTCTTTAACTTAAATGCTTGATACAAAATGGGACTTGGGCAGCTCAATGAACTCTCCTCTCCTTTTTGGCAGAAGGCTGAAATTTTAGGATCATGCCAGGCATCTTCCTACTCCTTTCTAAAACTCCCAATCAATCTAATTAGTTTCAAACAGGAGGAAGGACCTAGGTGTCCCTTAGCTTTAAATATTTAAATATACTCTTGGGTTTCCCAGCAATTTTTATACCAAACTTCACCACAGACTTGTAATAAATCTCTAAACTGTGTGAGATTCCAGCCCCTCCCCATTCTCTTCCTGTGAGATTAGTGGCTCCTGTGGGGAAGGAACACTTGTAAGTTCTAAAATTTATAAGAGTGCTATGCTTTCTAAAGTGTAAATTGCAAGGAAACTCCAGAGTGCCATTAAACATTTAAATGTGGTAAGCATCATGCCCCTTTATCCTCTGAGGCAGCAGTTACAACGAAAGCAAAGAGAAAGGGGAGCAACACTTGGGTCTCCAAATCCTTTACCCAAGTGTGAAACCAATATTGGAGGTATCCTGAATTCAGTAACAGAAATACAAGCATATCCTTAATAACTTGCTCTTTTGGTTGCCATGTTAAGAATGTAATCAAATATTTAACACATGACTGACATACACCTAGTTATTAAATGGTTGAAGCCCATCTATCCTTTACACAGTACAGTTATTAAAAATGGACTTAATGTCTGTTGCCTGATAATTCATTTCAGTCATGTTATTATAAGTAAGTGTAATAACCAAAACTTAAAGCAAACTTATAAATTATCTTGCCTTAAACAATACATCTATAGAATGAAAATAGAGAAGACCATGGAAAGTGACTTGCCCAAAGTCACAGAGGTAGTGAGCACCAATTGCATTAAATAAATGAAGTTCATGAAGGAAGATCTTTCTAATTTATTTTGACTTCTGGAGTATACATTCTCTGCACAAGATTTTCACAGCCATCTAAGAGAATGATGAAAAGGCTATGGCCAAATATACTATTTCCTGACCCAAAGATATTCATATAAAGACTGAAATATGGGTGTTATTGTCCCAGTGCCCATTTTGTGTTGTGAAGTAGGGCTCCAGGATTTTCTCTAGAAGTCATAGTTCTACTTGCCAATTTTATCGCCTGAGACTCCCAGGTGCAAATATAAACACACATAGAAAATAAGCAATTTCAGCTGAAATGTTACTTGCATTGAAGTCAATGTTGTTGCCTTTGTCTCCTTTATCTCCATTTCTCCTTCACCTATTTCAAATGAGAAAAGGTGATGAATTGTACGACTCCAAATGTTGAAATCCTAACAACACAATTTCTCAAGTTTGGAGAAGAGGATATAATGACTTTATTTTCAAATAATCATATTTTTAATCAATAATCCACTTTTCTGTGTTTTATGCAGGATTACCAAGGTATAGGGTAGAATTTACTGATCGTTTGGAGTTTCAAATCCGGCAGAACTAGAAGTAAAGGGAAACGGAAAAACAGATGTAATTCTGAAGCTTCTTGTTGCCAAAAGAAATATGAAACCACTGACATGTTCTCTCTTTTTCTTTTCTTCCTTTGTGTCTTGGATTGCTCCAGACTCTCCTCATGGCAGCCTTGGGGTCTTCCAGAATCTTTGTTACTTTCATGTAAAAAATGTGTGTTCCCATTAAACTCTCTGCTCTTTTTGTTCCCATATTGTCCCATCTTGTGTCTTAATCTCTAAACTGTTATTACTTCTATTAAGAGTTTCCAATACCGCAGTTTTCCTCCCTTGTTTTCTCTTTTTAGTTTAGTTAGTTATGCAACTTAAATTTTTTTTACTGTTATATTATTTAAAAAAAATTTCTTCTATCTTGTTTATGATTTTTGGGAGCTACTTGAAAATATATTTTTAAATGTATATTTTAGCCTTCTAGCTTCATGTACTTGTCTACAGACTACCCCGTCACATTTTTTCCTTGTTCATCTTCCTTTCCATTTTTATTTTTCCAGATGTTTAAGAGAATGTTTGAGAACATGGAATCTGGAGTTGACTAACATGATTCAATACAACTCCTACCATTCAACAATTCTGCAATTAACTTAACTATCCTAAACCATATTTTATTCATCTTTTAAATTGAGATAATAATACTTGACCATGCTGTTACAAAGATTAAGCATAATAATCTTTGAAAGAGTTGATCATAATATTTGGCTTGTAGTACACACTTAATACATCAGTATTATTACTACATTAAGCTATAAGGTAGAGGAAAAAGGAGTATTTTTTAATATCTAAAAGAAAAAGATGAAATTTGGGAAATTTTAACATTTAACTGGAGATGAAGAAGTCTTATAGCATGCATCTAAGTGTAATTTTAGAAACACATCTTGAGGGTTTACTTGGAGTGTAATTTGCAAAAGGTAGCATAGTGCTAAATAAGAACTTGAGTTGTAGATCCAAGATGTTTTTGCTCAAGTCACTATTCCCATCATTAATCTGTTATATGGATGTAGTCATATCACTTACATTTTTGATCCTCAATGTTATAATCTGTTAAATGAAGGAAATAACAATTATAGGGTTGTGGTAAGGTTTGCAAAACTGCTGTGACATTGTCTGATCTATAATATCGTATTATATAGTATTATTGACTTGGGAGTGAGTTTGAAAAGTTTTCACTTGTATTAAGAAAAACCTGCATATGAAAATGAATTCCACTGAGTCAAAATGACACATTTTTTTCCATATGCATTGATGTTGGTACTCCACACATTCTTTGTAGGGGTAACTGAAATGAATAAGATATACTTGAACATGGAAGGGAAATTGAACGTCTTTAATAAACCATGTTATGCAATAAGTGCTTCAGATTGGATATAATCTAAATGTACATGTGTGGACAGTCAAAAAGTTAGATTGAATGACCTCTAGTGGTTCTTTCCTATGGGTTTCTGATTTATTTTCATGAGAAATTTCCACGGAACTGCCCTACAGGCCACTGAGCTTTCTGGATTTGATAAGCGGCTCCCTGGGTCTATAAAGCCATAGACAAAGTCTTAGATTACACATTTTAAAACTACTCAACTCCTAAAAGATGACATCTTATAATCACAAAACAACATTTAAATCTATGGATACTAAGTTGAACCATGAATTTTTAGTTTGTTTTGTTCTTTTTAAAATCAAAACTAGGCCTTCTCATTCACACTGATAATGACTCCACACATGCTTTTTCATATGCCAATATTTTACTGCTGTAAGAAAATATAAATATTTCTGAAATGTGTGATTTAATATTTCAGGTTCTATAAAGTCATTCTAAGTCAATTCTACTGATTTTGTATTAAATTTGTAACTAAAATGATAAAAATTGACTTTACAGTGACAAATACTAAATATCAATCTTTTCTCTTTTTTCCTTATTGTGAATTCAAAGATGGCATTAAGGTTTTAAAGTTTTACTTTTGAACAGAAATAAGGTGAGCAATACTAC
Organism: Pseudorca crassidens; assembly: GCF_039906515.1. Lineage (NCBI taxonomy): Eukaryota > Metazoa > Chordata > Mammalia > Artiodactyla > Delphinidae > Pseudorca > Pseudorca crassidens. Next base: position 16,159,841 of record NC_090299.1, read on the forward strand.
TACACTATTCTACTCTTACACAATATTTTAATATTATTGTTAAAAATAATAATTGTATGCCAGGCACTCTTCTAAAATCATCACATATTTTAACTAATTAACCCCTCAAAATGTTTTAATAGCCTAATGTGGCAAGTTACTATTATCCCCATTTTCACAAGTGAGGAAACGAAGGCATAAGAATGTAAGTAATTTTCCCAGGATCACACAGATAAAAAGTGATAGAGCTGGGTTACAAATCCAGTCAGTCTGGTTCCAGAATCCAGGCTATTAATGATATAAATGCACAAAGAACATAATCCTGAAAACTTAAATACTTGTTCTTTTAATATAAATTTAAGAAAGGCACTTTTAATTTAAATATAAATCTTATATAGTTAGATGTCTTTAAAATGAAAAAACCTTAACCGAAAACTGAAACAATGGGCTTCCTCAGAATTGATAAATTAATATAATAAAAGATCTCTGGGTCTATCAAATCCCACAGTAGTTTAATTAGCAGATATCAATGTCATTTATCTAGCATTAAAATCTCTAAGTGTGCTGAAGAAGCTTGTTAGTGAGTCAGACCACCCAACATCAGGAAGAAAATGGCTCAACTTATGTGTGTGTCAGGTGGGAATTGGGGGGATGAGAGGGAGAAGAGTGCTAAAGAACCTGAAGGAAAAATACTGGATCAAATCAGGCAGCTCTGCAGTTATTACTTAAAAAATATATATTTTTTTGTATGAAAATTGAATTTCTTTCTCATACTAGTGACAGATTTATTGTAATACTAACCATAAATAACACTTTATTGGGAAAAGTAGTACTGGTAACTGACATAAAATATTTCAAGGGCTAAAAAATACTAGTGTTTGCTCAGGCAGAATAGACAGAACTACATTTGAAAATTTATAGGTATGAGTATATCAGATATTAGCTCTTATTAAAATTGTCTTATACTAATTTAAACATCTAAGTGATAAAGTGTTTACTTTATTTATGTGCCTGTGTACTTCAACCCACAAGATAATAATTTAATTAATTTAATGTTTTAGCCTCATAAAAATCAGCAATTTTCCTTATTGATTATCATTTAAAATTAACTCCAATTTCAATATATCTTTCTCCTCCAAGTATTAACTACATATTACTTGGTAGCAAACAAGTCAGTATATCTACCATTAATGCAGAAAAGGCAGTTACACCTCTTGGTTAGAGAAATCCCCTCACCTAGAAAATTATTACTGTTATTTCAACCTATGGATGATTTAAAAACTCAGTAGGTCACAGACTCATTTTGCAGCAGACACTAGTTTGGATTTATGAAAGAGAAGGCATTTTTTAAAAATAGCTGAGCTATACATTTTCGGGTACAAACTCTATACCAACTGACTTCTGAAGCTCAAGAAAGCCATGTCCATCTTCTACTTTTTACATTTTACTTAGGATTTGTGAAGTATTTCCTAAAATTTTCAAACATTTCTACCTTGACTATCTATCTACCTATCATCTGTCTCTGTATATATATATATACACATATATATGTATATATATATACACATACACACACACTTGTATATAATTATATCTAGAGCTATAAAGATAAACAAATGTGAGCGTTATTCATTCTACCATAATTTATTCAACATTGATTCAACATTTATTCTCATTGCCCCTAATTTTTTCTCACCATTAATGATTATTAATAAAAATCTCCTGTAAAGAGAACTAATATTTTTAACTGTCAGAAAATCTTATATAAATGAATGATGATTGATGATAGAAAAGAGGCACAGAGATAATTTCTAGATCTGGTTAATTCCCAGTACACCTTCCCGATGACCATACTTTCTCCTCCCTCCTTATTCCATGGGAGGCAGGAGAGTCCCTTGTTTTGTTTCATCACAGCTTTTAAATTCATTCACCATTGTGTGAATATGACGTCTGCAGGTTAAAAGCACATTCTGATATAATAGATAACTCCATGGAGGATGAAAAGAGGTTATCATTCATTGGTTTTGTTTTTTATCCTGATAAAATATAGAAAATATTTGCCATTTAAAAGAGCAAAAAGAACTATGACTTATGTTTTACAAATAAACATTGAGTTTCACATACCATCATGTTCTATTTTGCATGGCTATATTTTCTACCCTCTGAGACATTAGGATTTTACACTGCATTTTTTAGAGGAAAGAGGGTTGGCACCTCTTTCCTCTAAAGGAGGTACCTAGTCTTTAAAGCTCACCATGCCGTAAGATTGGATAGCTAATATGTAGGCTATAGGTGGGGTATAAGGGGAGACCTGGGCACATCTTCTACTCTAAGCATACTTATACTTGAAATTAAATATTTTCTTGACTTCCTTTGTCTCTATAGTAGCTGGTGCTCATGGAGATAAAACTTTTCTTTCATTCCTTTCCCCCAGCCCACAAACCTGCTCACATAAGTCAAGTCAAATAGGTAAAGAGAGGTTTTCTTTATAAAAATTTTTATACAAAATTATTCATACAAAATTGTTGATAGTTACATTTACGTCTCTAATACAGTTTCTGGCATAAAATGGGCATAATAATATTTTTCAGTAAATAAATAATTCCTAGAGGAAAACCTAACAATATCATCTATACTAACATATCTTCCAATTAGCAGACCACAGTACTAAAAATTTTGATAAGTAGAGCATCTTCCTTAAGTTAAGGTTTATTTTGTTTGTTTATTCTAAGAATATATCTATCAAAGCACAAAGGTATTATGGAAATAGTGTAATTCATAAGTGAAATTCATTTTGACAAAGAAACAAAAATATTGATTCACAGGAAACTAAACAAGAACAAGAACAAAAAGCCTCTCAAGCTTAGGTGAATGAGCATAGTTAGGATACCAAAGGGCTTAAATCCAGCTGGCAGACACCAGGACAGATCTTCTGTTCCTGACTAAATTTTAATCGATTCCATCCATTCTGTCTGGTTCTAGAGTCTGTATGACTGACAGTTGCCCTGGCCTTATTAGCTGTTAAATGCTTGAAATATTACCCCCTGAAGAGCTGAATTGATAGCAAAGGCAATTAGACATTTAGGACTAGATATATGAAAGAGCAGGGTGAATGGTTTGGAAAAAAACGGCATTCAGAAACATTGAGGGTCTACCCTGGTTTTCCAGTGGCTAAGACTCCACACTCCCAATGCAGGGGGCCCAGGTTCAATCCCTGGTCAGGGAACTAGATCCCACATGCCACAACTAAGTGTTCTCATGCCACAACTAAAGATCCTGCATGCCACACAGAAGATCCCAAGTGCCACAACTAAGATCCAGTGCAGCCAAAACAAAAGGAACACTGAGACAAGTTTACTTCTACTATATAATATTCTTAACCTTAGCGTAAAGCTATGATAAAACTGTAATTTTTCAATCTTGAGCTCAATCCTACAAATAGTTTTTCCACAGGAAGACAAAATTGTTTTTTAAAAGCAGAAATTAGGCAATATCTTTTGCTAGAGATTTGAATTTTTACAAAGTAACCATTTCATTATTGCACTACACTCAGTACCATTCACAGTGGACTATATGTGGTTCTTATATTAGCTGTGAGCATAAGGTGCCTAGAACTCCCCTAAAGACTGAGTTTCTCAAAATGTTTTTAAGAAAATCACCTCCATCAGAATGTCTTGGTTTAGCAGTTGAAAATGCAAATTCCGCTGTCTTTCCCCAGAAGTATTGAATCAGAATCATTGAGGGTAGATTGAAGAAATCTGTATTTTAATAATTCCCCAGATACTTCTACATACTTTGAAATCTTGTCCTAAGAAAGATCAGAAGATATTTCCTGGTTCCTGAGAGTGTCAGGCCAAGTACTCAATATAAGGTAAAATGATACAATAGGTGTTTTGGTACTATTTAAAGTACAATTATACAAGGAACTCTATTCAATACTCTATAATGGCCTATATGGGAAAAGAATCTAAAAAAGAGTGGATATATGTATAACTAATTCACTTTGCTGTACACCCAAAACTAACACAACATTGTAAATCAACTATACTCCAATAAAAATTTTTTAAAAGTACAGTTATATATCTAGGAATTGCCTGAATCTAGCATACGTTGAATGGTAGCAAAATGTATACTTTCAGAGTGTGAATCCTCAAATATCTGCAGAGTTTGATCAGATGATTCTATTTAATGCCAATGTAGAAACAAATTAAAATCAAATTTCCTATCTTTTTAATGTACAAAATTTGATGTAGGTTGGGATTAAAATTTTTTTGTTTCTTTTTTTTCTGTTTTACTTAAGAATTACCTTAATTTATGGCTATTACTCTCAGTTGCAAAACTAAACGTGTAGAATCGCTGGGCTGTGTCTCTTTTCCAGTTGAATCCATTTGAAACCATGAAGTTATGTGGTTTCTACCTCAAATAATCAATCAGTACAGGTCTTCTCAAAATTGGCCCAGTCTGGGCTTTCCTAGTGGCACAGTGGTTAAGAATCTGCCTCCCAATACAGGGGACATGGATTCGAGCCCTGGTCCAGGAAGATCCCATATGCCGCAGAGCAACTAAGCCCATACGCCACAACTACTGAGCCCGCATACTACAACTACTGAAGCCCGCACTCCTAGAGCCCGTGCTCCGCAACAAGAGAAGCCACCGCAATGAGAAGCCCACGCACCGCAACGAAGAGCAGCCCCTGCTCACCTCAACTAGAGAAAGCCCGCACGCAGCAATGAAGACCCAACACAGCCAAAATTAAATAAATAAATAGATAAATAAAATTGGCCCAGTCATGTTCAGAAAGTTTGTGAAGCACTCAGTAAATCTAATTTAATTTTTAAAATTGTAACCAGACCCCCTCATTGGATGTGTCTCATTTAAATTTGTTATATTTTTAAATAAAAGTGTTATATAACCCAATGAACATTGTAATGGCATATAAGCCAAAATCTAGAGTATACTGAAAAGAAAAATGTTTATTCTCTGATATTTCCAAGTATACCAATTAAATTTTCTTGTCTTCAATTTCATATACTTTCCTAATAATGATAGAGTAACTAATTTGTACCACACTCAGTCCTATTTTTGATAGTACCACATTCTGAGTGAAAAAAAAAAGCACTTCTGTAAATCCACTGAACTGAAAAATTGAAATTATGGCTCTGTTTCACAGTTGAGGCACTCTCTCCTACTACAGATAAGCCTACAAAAATAATGTTTGCTTTTTAAAAATTTCAGTGAAATGTACTTGAAAATATATATAATAAATGTATAAGTTATAGACAAAATTAAATATGAAGATAAGTTTAAAACTTTCCCTCCTGCCTTCTGTATGTTTTATGTTACTGAATTCCTTCAATAACACTCATAAAGAACGTATAATAACATGCCAGCTCATACAGACTACCCTAACCTACAAGTTGTAGAGCTCTCATATTTTAACCCCACTTGCAATAAGGAGAGCTGACACGTGGTGCAAATCCCACACTAAAAATACATGTCAAAATCACCAATAAGGGGCTTCCCTGGTGGCGCAGTGGTTGAGAGTCCGCCTGCCGATGCAGGGGACACGGGTTCGTGCCCCGGTCCGGGAAGGTCCCACATGACGTGGAGTGGCTGGGCCCGTGAGCCATGGCTGCTGAGCCTGCGCGTCTGGAAGCCTGTGCTCCGCAACGGGAAAGGCCACAACAGTGAGAGGCCCGCGTACCACCAAAAAAAAAAAATCACCAATAAGCCCAATATATTGAAAAAGTGTCTATGACACGTTAGTTTTTACAATTCAAAGTACATAAAGAAAAACAAGAGAGGGTTTTCTTGGCTATTGTAAACGCACAGAACAAGAAAGCTTTAGAGGGTCATGCGTTTAAAATGTTTAAGAAACAGGATTTCACAGGGTCAAGGTGATCAAAGGCATGGCTCCAAGTCCACCTCATTAACCATAAACATTGGCAGCTCTTGAACTGTGAAGTTGGAAGATGACTCGGGTTGGCTTCACCTTCTAAATCATCCTTCATTAGAGCTTAGGAAGTCCAGACGTTATAAAACATTTTTTCCTGATATCCAGAAAGCAAAGCTGACTCTCTAGAGCATCTGTCTACTCTCTTACGTGAGGAATAGTCCTCTCTTTTTCCTGTCTTAAGTCAGCATGCTTTATTTTGCTTTTAATATATTTCTCCTTCTAGATTTTAGAGATAGAAATTAAACTTCAGTCTTCTCATTTTCTTTTCTTTTTCACATATATATTTTTTCTGATTCATTGAAGTTGGCAATGTAAATGTAATCTAAACAATACAAGCCATGCCCTCTGCTAGTCATTTGAGTTAACCAACTTTACATCAGTAACCTAAAAAAAATATATAACATAAAATATTCTCTTCCCATCTCTTATTATTATAGAGGACACTTTTTCAGGGAATGAGGTACAATTGTAAAGACATCTTCAAGAAGAGTATAGAGGAGAAACTGCTTAAATGCTATAATTGTCTGCTCAGAACCGCTAGATATTTTAATAATGATACAAATGAAGCCAGTCCTGCAGGTAATTTCCAGGGGTGGCAGACCTCTCCCAACACTTTTTTTTCCATTCTAAAAATGTCAGATTACCTATCAGACCCTCAAAGAAATATTCCCATATCACTAGGGGTAGTCCTACCTTGTAATCCCCTATTATCAGTTATCAATGCTTCATTTTTATGTTGTGTTTTAGTCAAAAGGTGGACAGAACAACATTTATGTACCCTATGCGATAAAATACTTAGTGCCTTTTATAAAAGGTATTTCACTGAAACTACAAAAAATGTATATCCTTTCTTTAAATGCATGCATGATGACTCTTTTCTCATGGAGCTTTAAAATACATAAAACCTTGAGCTAATGCAAGTGCTTTAGAATAATCATTGGAAGTGGCTTATAAAGTTTGTACTTGTTCATGCAGCCATTCATTCATCAATACTGAGCTCCTATCTATGCCAAGCACTATGCAAGCTTTGAAGATTTAAAGAAAAATAAACCCTGCCCCTTTTCTTGAGAAGCATGTAGTTTATTAAGAAGAGAGGGACACAGAAATAATTATAGTCACTGTAGTAAGTGTTATAATGCAGACATTGGAAAGTTTTATGGAAGTTCAGAAGACAAGGCAGTACTTTTTGCCTGAGGAAGTAAAGTCTTGGGTAGGTTCTTAGAGAGTGAAGAGAGGTCCTACTGATAGAGAACAATGGTGGTGGGTGTGGGAAATGGGGAAGACAGCAGGAGGTACAGCAGTAGAAAGGTATAGAGAAAGGAAGACATATCTGAAGATATGTTTGAATATGTTTAACATGTTTGGGATGTGAAGAGGAAGCTTAGAGAGGTGACATTGGTAAGGAAAATTGGGATGGAGCATTCTTGTGAATGACTGGGCAGAGCCTACTAATGTATCCAATCTCGGACCAGAAGAAGAGCTGGGAAAGGGGCAAGAAGCCATACTGTTGCCATCATTTTGGGACTGGGCATCCATTCCTAAGCCTCACACTTAAGAAAACCTACTTTTGGAGGCTGAGTTTCATGGAATCTTGACCCATGTATGAAAATGTAATGAGAAAAGTAGAAGTTGAAATACTTCTTTTTGAAGCTATGAGGAGGTTTTGGTTTAGTTTTGTTGAAGGAGGAGACTTGTCCACACTCTTACAACAAATTATTTCTTTCTGGTAAAATCAATTAATCAGGCCATTATTTCTGCAAATGAGAAGGAAAAACCACAAACTAATATATAGTTGTTTGAGGGACTTCCCTGGTGGTCCAGTGGTAGAGAATCCACCTTCCAGTGCAGGGGAGGTGGGTTCAATCCCTGGTTGGGGAACTAAGATCCCACATGCTGTGGGGCAGCTAAGCCCGTGCGCCAACAACTACTCGCACGCCTCAACTAGAGAGCCTGTGTGCCACAAACTACAGAGCCCATGCACTCTGGAACCTGCACCACAACTAGAGAAGAGAAAACGTGCATGCCACAGCTAGAGAGAAGCCCACGTGCTGCAACGAAGACCCAACGCGGCCAAATAAATAAATAAATATTAAAACGCAGTTGTTTGAGACTATGTAGATCAAAGGTGCATTATACTAAAAAATACGAGGTGTGGTCTATGTGGAAGAGAGAGATTTTTCTCTGAGATATTTGTTTGTAAATATGGATTAAGGTTCACCTGTTGTTTTTTTAAAGAAGTTTGAATCTCAGTCCAAAATTTTCTTTTATTTGTATAAATCAAATTCATGTCAGACTCCTAGCTCTGGGATTGTCAGAAAGCTAAACTCCAGTCTTCTTGATGAGCTCCCTCCCCACAACACTGTGTTTTATTTCTGGGGTCCTCCTCACTGTTAATTTCCAGGGTCACATCTGGAGTGGGAGGGAGGAGTCCATCTGCGTATCAGAGGAGGTACAGATAGGATAGTGTCCCTAGTCTTTGGTCATTGGTTTTCATAAGTTTTTAGAGATGCCAACTATCCTTGTCCACAGACCTTCTTCAGGGTGGTGACTGCCTTACGCTTTTGGGTCGCCTCAGGGACCAGAAGTCTTTACTCAATAGTCCCTTCTGTATAACCATATCATAAAACCATTTTCTCCCAGGGCTTTGTTACCTCACTGAAGCGGTGAGTGTTACATTCTATGATGAGCCCATTTTGTCTAGCTGCACCGTAAAACCATTTCCCTCTAGGGTCTTGCAAACTCCTTTGTGATTGGAGTTGACTGGAGCCTAGCTTGGCCTTTTTTTGTCCCTGAGATCTCTCTGTCTTGTATACTCCCCAGCTTGGGGAAACTTCCTTCCATGTGGAGTTGGGAAGCTCCACTCACAGCCCGATTTCTCTAGCAAACACTAGCTTTAAATAATCTTCTTTTGTGTTTTCTCTCAGAAATATCTACAGTGATTTACTACTTAGATCATTAATTTTGGAAATTGGCAACATATCATACACTGTCTTTTGGGCAAGGAAGTAGTTAGTGTGCCTGTCCTCTGTTTGAATGGGAAAAGAGATAGGGAGAAACCTACTGGTGGGGGAGCAGTACATGAATTAAAAAAATCTCAAAATATTATTTTGACAACTCAACCCCCCTCTAAAATCCATGCTTTCTTAAAACAAAAATGAATATTTTTTGCTCCTACCCCAACCCTTAAACTGAAGGTGGAATCTATATTCCTGAACTAAATGGGTTACTTAGGAAAACATATCCTACATGCACAGCATCACCTGGGTTGGAAAGTTGAGACCGTTCACAGAGTAAATTATTCAGCTTGTTCACCTGGGATGGCAGTGGTGGGATAATAATACTGCCATATTGAGTGTTCACTCTGTGTTATGTGCTCTTCTGAGTCTTTTATACTTATGATCTCATTTAATTATCATAGTCATTGTATGCAAAAGGTAAAATTATTATCATTTTTTATACCAGATCAAGAAACTGAGGAAGAGACAGGTTGCATTATTTTTCAAGGTCCATCACTGGGAAGTATTGGAATCACTGATTGTGACAATTAGTCTGTCTCTGGAGCCCATGCTCTTGACTACTATGCTATGCTAATATATCATATTCCACACCTCTCAGGGCAACAAGAGATAGGATGATAACAGAATAGGTGGTTTTTCCTCCTTGATAAGTCTCCCTGATAAGTCCTCACTTGATAAGTGAGCCTTGATAAGATACTCAGTCATCTTTCATTTTAACTTTGCTGGATGAGGATTCAATTTTGGTAGCAACTGTGGGTTTAATCCCCATCTATTGCTGACAGAAAGCATAACCTCCATTCTTACTGGGTGTCTGGCTGGTCTTGTGCTTCTGCTTCAGGGTATCAACAGGTCATACCATGGTCTTTAGTTTCCGTGGGTCAAAGTTTTCCACTGAGATGCCCATCATCTCTGTGCGCTTAATCCTTCAAGTTCCAACTGCTTTGAATTGAATTCTTCTCATGAGTGGAGCAAGGCAGTGCTTCGCAGGGTCCAGAAATACTACATAGCTATTTCCTTCAGAATATCCCTGCCTCCCTGCCTGCCACACTGCCAAGAGGCTGGACTAGGGTCTCCTCTTCTGCAAAACCACAAGCATCTTTCTCATTGCTTCTCTATAACCTAAGGAGATTTTGTTTTTTTCTTTTACCTAGAGGAAAGCCTTACTCTTCACCCACACCTACTGAGTTTCTCCAAATATTGTTTCCACACATCCTTTTCTCTTGATGTTTCTTTTAGGAGCACTTCACTTAACTCATCAGTGGGCTTAAGATTTAAAATTATAATAAGCAATTATCCCACAAACATAATGTGCAGGAAGGAAACTCAGGGCTGCCTATCTTGTTAAATAGGAGGAAGGTAAAACAAAACAAAACAGAGAAAATCATAAAGAAAAAAAAATTAGCCATACTGGTTTTAGTGGAGCATGTGTAAGAGTATATCTTTGTGTTATTTGATCATTTATTGATGAGAAAAATAAAGCTGATGTTCAGAATTTTGTAAGAATTAGGACACAAGCCGTGCCACTTCAACACCAAGATATCAAAGCATCTCACTACGTTGAAGAAGATATTTACACATTTCCAGGTTGAAATTAGAAGTTTTCTATCACCCATCCAGTGGCAAATGCACAGAGCAATCGCATCAAGTTGTGTCTATACCTAGAAAAGTACGTATTATTATTATGAAGAGCTTGTGTTTTGGAGCAACAAAGAGAAGACCAAGCCAGACTTATTCCTGAATCCATATGAGACACTTCATTCTGAATACTCTCAAATGTAAGGGGGTAGAATGAGGGGAAGTGGACCCAAGACAATGGTAAAATTTTTGAATATTAGATGGAGGATTATAGCCATTTCAATTTAGGCCATAAGACACAAGTGACTTTGATTAGACTGCAATTCCTGTGATATACAGTTTACACTATTGGACAGAGGAATTTAAACTATTTTAGAAACAAAGCATTCAATGTAGAAGTATTTGTGTTGCAGGGACAACAGAAAAGATCTATGAAATGGTGAAAACCTAGACTATGATACAATTTAGATAAAGTTGCAAGATGTTAACTGTTGCATGAGGAGCATCAGAAAAAGAAAGGAATTAGAAGTAATTGCCATGGAACTGAATATATATCGATGCCATTAAGTAATAGGGGAAATATAAGAAGAAGATGAGAAGGAACAAGTTTTCCAAAGAAAGTGAATTCCATGTAGGACCTGTGTATTTGTTTTCTGTCTAATATCCTACTAAAGATACAAATTAGCAATTAGGAATTCAATCATTAATAAGCTCAGTAGAGAGATCAGTGATAGGAAATTAGGTGATAAGAATGATAAAGTCATTGGTGAACAAATGGGTTACTAAGCTACCAAGTAAAGGATATCATCAAGAAAAAACACATGAAATATAAAAAGGAAGAGGATACAAGATTAAACTGTAGAGGATAAGAAAATTCAAAAAACAAATTTAGAAAAGAAGGCTGAGAAGGACTGATCAGAGAGACTGGAGATGGGAGAAGGCTAGGAAGAAAATTGGAAACCTGATGCCACAAGAAGCATGCATTTTAAGAGGTAGGAGGGCTCCATATTATGTTACAGTAAGGTTAAATAAGATGAGAAATAAGAAAGTGCCCATTGGATTTGGGTGGTGATGAAGTCAATGAGTGATTTTACTAGAGTTATGTAATATCAATTAGATTTCAAACAGGTGTTGAGGAAGTAAAGTTCAGACTATAGACCATACTTTTAAGAAGACTGTGTATAAAAAGGAATGATTTGGGTATCCATCAGATATACTAGGAGAATTTTGAAAAAAATGAAGAGATGGTATTATTCTTGGAAATAGACACTGGAATTTACCAAATTCAGATGGAACACAGAAAGAATAAATCTTAAAGTAGAAATTTATTCTATGGATTTATCTGATTATCAGAAGAGGTAAATCTAAACTTTCACTTTTCAGAGGATCTGAAAACATCTTGCAATAATATATTAACCCTACAATAACCAACATATTTCCTTGTCTCTATGGCTCTTTTCCATTTCTCTGAGTGTATTTAGACTCAATTTCATTCATGGTAGGAAAATTTCTCCTACCCCAGGGAGAAGCTTAACCCAGGGACAATGTTAAAATGCCCAATTTAAGAGTTTAAGTGACCCAGTGTAAGTAACTCTGTTGGTATTTTTTCCTACATTAAGTTAAGGTCTATAAAGTGCATTTCAAAATTGTTATTGTAACCACATCTTTACCCACTACTTCTAATAACTTAGTCTCTTTCTTGAGTACCTTGAGGGTCCAGGCACTCATTATAACTTCTTGTTAGATCTCCCCAAGTTTCACTTTTGTTTGAATTATTACCATCATGCTTTCCAGATTACTATCTTTGCCTGCAACAGGAATACCTAAATTCCTGAGTCTTTTCAAAGGCCTAGCATCATCTCTAAATTCTAACCTTTTTAATCTAAGCTTCTCTAGTGGTTCTGAATGTGGATTATGACTTGTTAAGCCTCTTCTTTGCTTCTTTTTTCTCCCTTCTTATTCTACAGGAGTTTTCAGACTGATAGTTTTAGTGATGGATTGGTAGGGTGGTGTGTCGTCATATTTCTAGATGGGGAGAAGGGATCAAGTTCCCAGTTATATGACTGTCACATAAGTAAAGATTAGCTACTTTCCAGATCATCCTGAATTATTTTCTCCACCATTATTTAAACATTTCAAAGAAAGAGTAAAAGAGTAAACTTGAAAAAAGAAAACATAGAGGGTCAAGTAAGGTTGCACTTCTCTTGAATGTAGAAATGGGAAAAATGTAAAATTAGGAATGATTATAAGCAAAGAAAATAATAGAGGGCTTTATGAACAATTCAGGGCAGAGACTCTGGAAGTGGTAGAACTAATAACATCGGCTCTGTTACAGCTGACTCACTCACTTATATAAACACTACGTCATTTGGTATGTCATATTTGGAAAAATAATCACTTTTTGTTGCTAGACCTTTGTAAAATATAAAGGAAAGAATATTTGCCTTCATTTTGTAGCCTTTGAATAAAGGGTTTTATTAAACACTCACATTATCATTAATACACTGGAAAACATTCCTGATTACTTCAAGTGTTTTAGTTGCCAACATGTACATTTAATATGGGTTTGTTTAAATCAGTGTCCATGTGCACTGTTAGCAGAAAACATTTCCACTAGCTCAGTCGAGAATAATTGAGTCCATTTATAATCAGCAGTCTACTGGCAAGCGACTTGTACAGCATGCTGGGAGAACTCAGTTTGATGTGGGCCTTCTCCCAATGTCTGTAGTTACTGGCAATGCTTCCCTGTTGTTATATCTCTGGCCTTCATATCCTATGGAGAGGTTACTCTCTCTTGGCTCTGCATGGGCAGGATGAACTTTGGAAATAGATAATCTGACTGTCCTTTGGTAGACAGTCATCATATCTTTTCATGATTGGTCATTTTAATCATCAGGATCTTCTCTAGGATCTTTTCTCTCTTCATGAATGATTAAAAGTATAATCTCTGAAAACAGTGTGCTAAACTTAGATCACATTAATAATCATCAGTAATGATTATGTAAAGCTATTGCTGTATCTTAAAACACGAAATATTCTCTTTTATAAGAGGCTGAAAACTAGTCCAAAAGTTCATTAAGAACAAATAAGATAAAGTGACAATTTGATACTTTAATATTTTAATCAATACAAGCTCTTAAACGCAATAATTAGGCCCAATACAAAATATTAGAGCTCGCCCTACATGATTTAATAAAAAAATATATTAATGTCTAATGAGTAACAGATTTTCCATTGTCTTACTAAAAGACAAAGGTGGTAGTCCACAGCTAAGTAAGTAGATCATGTTTTTACAGAATGCCTACGACTCACACTGGAGAGACTGTTTTGAAAGGATTACCTAATAAAAATGGAGAACAAATGAGCGGGTAGTAATGTATATCGATACCCAACACAACTCAGTTACCCTGTCTGGAAGTCAAAGTCTATTACACTCTAGTGAAACAGATGGATTTTCTATTTTCCAATTATAGTCCAGATTTTTGCTGAGGTCAATAAACATAAATGTTATGGGCCTTTCATAATATTCTTTTCCAGAAAAAATATATGTACTTTAAGTGCCACAAAGTACATTCCAGTATATAAAAACAGTAGCAAAAATAAAAATTCATGAGAATGAGAAGCGACAGTCACACTGAAGAGATAATGCTATGCATGGTATTACAGCTTTCTGTATTTAATTATTCCTTGGGCATCCTAATTAATTCAGTAGTTCCCTCTGATAAATTATGTCCACTTTCTAAAAATGTTTTCTTTGGTATTAAAAAAAACTATTGATTTCATATCATTATTTTTAAGGTTGAGCTTAGACTTTATTTTACTCATTTGTTTATTTTTTTGCTTTGCAAGTTAATACTGTAAACAGAATACAGTTCAATTTCTCACAAACTTTTTATAACCCTAAAATTAATTTTTAGTTTTTAATTTTTTTAATATTGGTAACTGTTACTAACCTCTACTGATCTTGGAAGAAGAGTTCAAAGAATATTTTTGAGAATAAGTTGCCATCCCATCACTCTCAAATACTTTAGTGTATATTTCCTACAAACAAGGCCATTATCCTTTATAACCACAACACACCACTGAAACCATGAGATTAAATGCATACATTTATAACATTTAAGCCTCAGATCCCATTCAAGTGTCTTTAATTGTTTGAATAATGGCTTGTATGGTAAAGAATCCAGTTTACAATTACATGTTGCATTTAATTGTCATGTCTCTTGATTTTCCTTCAGTCTGGAATATTTCCTTAGTCTTTACTTGACTTTCATGACTTTGACATCTTTAAGATCATAAGCTAATTACTTTTACAATGTGTACCAATTTGAAATACATTTGATTAGATTAAGGTTATGGATTTGGGGCTGTACTATCATAGAAGTAATGTTGTGGTTTTCTCAGTGCATCTTATAAAGTGGCACACAATTTCAATCCTTCCCATTATTAATCATGTTTACTTTGACTATTTGATTAAGACAATGTCAGCCAAGCCTTTCTACTGTTCAGTTTTTCTATTCCCCTTTGAAATTAATACATATTTTACGAGGAGGTAGTTTGAAACAATAAATATTCCATTTCTCATCAGACTTTCAATACACCCATTCATTGTTTTATATTTGTATTGACTTACCATTTGCTATTTTATTGGATAGATTAAATCCATTATTATTACTATTTTTTGATCATCAAATTATTCCATATTTGGACAGCAAGAATCTGTTCAAGCAGATTTCTGGGGGTTTTCCCATCAGTTTTTTTTTTTTTTTTTTTTTTTTCCGGTACGCGGGCCTCTCACCGTTGTGGCCTCTCCTGCCGCAGAGCACAGGCTCCGGACGCGCAGGCTCAGCAGCCATGAATCACGGGCCCAGCCGCTCCGCGGCATGTGGGATCTTCCCAGAGCGGGACACGAACCCGCGTCCCCTGCATCGGCAGGCGGACTCTCAACCACTGCGCCACCAGGGAGGCCTTTCCCATCAGTTTTGAGTCTTTTTTGACACTACAAATATTCCAGGCTTATCTTGTACTTTCTTTGCTAAATTCTGATTGAAAATCTAGGATGCTTCTCACTACACCATTCTATTTGCAAATGATTTATAAAAGTAATAGAAACACTTTCCCATTAAGAAGCCAAACCTCCAAAGCACATTAGCACCTTCGATATAATTCATTTTCATTCCTAACACTTACTCTGTGTCAGCGCCTTAAATGAAAATCTGAATGAGGCATCATTCCTGTGTACATGGAATTAACAAACAGTGGAAACAAACAAAAGACAACAACAACAGAAAAACAACAAAAAGAAAGGGTCAGGTCAAGTTTTAAGTGTCAAGTGACTTATGAAAACTGCTTCAGAACAGTGGATAAAAAATTAGAAAAATAAATGTATGTTTAATTATGGAAATTTTTTTACTCTGATACCAGAATAAGTATTTGAAGATTGTAGACAGGATTATTTTCACATTGGAAAGCATAGATAATTCAGAGTAACTCTTTCACATCCTATTGTCACCAAAAAGCTTTACTGGTAAGAAAGGACAAATCTGGAGAAGATATAATGATGGTAAAATATTTTTGCAAATATCTCAATTTACACTAAAATTATTAGACCGAAGTGGCCACTAAGCCTTTTATTTAACTTAGACTTGCTGTGTCAGAACATGCTCCTCAAGAATTGACAAACCGAATCTGAACTAAATCCAATATGCTAATCTCTGAGAGGAACTGGTTTACCGAGGGATGAGTAAATCCATGAGAACTGAAGTCTGAGGGAGCCTGCAAACGTGAAGCCTGAGACCAGCGTGATGCAGCATCAGCAGCCAGGCGTGCCGTGAACAGAAATAACCATTATGTACTTGTCAGACTTTATGAGACAGTTTAGATATAAACAGCATGAGAGGCGGCCAAATCCAGCCTTTCCATTCCTCTCTTCTCTCTGTAGCTGTGGCTAAAACCTGCACCAATGACCACTGGGATTTGTAACACCCTTTTGCCAGTAACAGAGGCCAGACAGTCATTAAATTGGATATAAACAAGGCAGGAATTAAGAATGGGGAATGGGCGGTCCAGACCTCCTACGAAACCATCTGGACAAAACCTAGATTTCCCAGATGTAATCTCAGGCTTTAGAGTTCAAATCAGCAGCTCTGCCCTAAAATAAATGGAGGGAAACCCATTTTGTGTAAGGGTGGGGAAAAAATAAAAAAGTCTCTCCACCGAGCTAATAGGATATATATATATATGTACATTTGAACTTTCTCACGCTCACTCTAATTGTACGTACATTTATGCATTTACCTTTCCCTCTCATTTTATTCATATATCTGTGTAATTATCCATAATGCAACTGACTCATTAATTTTAGTAATCAATGTATCTTTATTAAATAATTAAACGAATTTTAAACTTATATGAGAAAACTAAAGAAATTTACCTGAAAATGATGCTAGTTCTCACACAGTTTAAAAATTACTCTTCAGGGCTTCCCTGGTGGCGCAGTGGTTGAGAATCTGCCTGCTAATGCAGGGGACACGGGTTCGAGCCCTGGTCTGGGAGGATCCCACATGCCGCGGAGCAACTAGGCCCGTGAGCCACAACTACTGAGCCTGCGTGTCTGGAGCCTGTGCTCCGCAACAATAGAGGCCGCGATAGTGAGAGGCCCGCGCACCACGATGAAGAGTGGCCCCCGCTTGCCACAACTAGAGAAAGCCCTCGCACAGAAACGAAGACCCAACACAGCAAAAATAAATTAATTAATTAATAAACTCCTACCCCCAACATCTTCAAAAAAAAAAGAAAACCACAACTTTAAAAAAAAAAAAAAATTACTCTTCAAATCAAGTCCTCTTGCATTTAATGGGAATAGAATTCCTTCAGGGCATGTCTCCTCTGAGATCTCAACTCTCTGGTCTCTGTCCAGCCTAAGGAGAGTCACTCAGATAAAAGTGACCTAAAACAGATTACAAATCCAGCCACAGAGAAGACCATTATTATAGTATACTATTATAGTACTAAACAAAAGTCTCAGATGGTGAATGAAGCTGTGGCTTCAGAGACCCTCATTTGCATGGACCACTTCCACAGCAATGAGAGAGGCCTTAGCAATTTCATATTAATTATTGTATATTACATATCTTAAATGAGCCCCCCCCAAATTGTGTAAGTTTAAAGCCCCACAAAGAATATAAGTGTAAAAAAATTATCCTATTTTCTCCTAGCTAAAACAGTTTCTAGCCAGGGTATACAGTTGTTCATTCATTCACTTGCTCATTCAGATTATGTCTCTTGAACATTGGCCTCGTACGAAGCACTAGGCTTTGTGAAAAAAATAGAAAAAAAGTTAAAGAAATGGCTCTCAAAGAGTTTATATTCTAGTAAGACAGAGAGGCAGAAACAAAAACATAAAGAATAGGAAGCTAAATTTATTATACACCATGTTCTCTGTACCCAGCATACATGGATTTGCAGAAAAGTAGAGAGTTCAGTATGAAAGGCAGGATATCATTGGAACACACTGAACTTCTGTGTGTGCTTTGACTATATTTATATTGTTGTTAAGGTATCTTTTGGGGATAGTGTTTTCTAAATTTACTAGAGGTCTTTAGGAATGTAGCATAATGGGTGTAAAGACAGGAAGCATTTGGTAAACTAACATCATTTAAATAAGAAAAAAGTTATTATTCATACTTCAATGCTACCTTATGTCTTGAAAGCATAATGACCCTTCTTAATCAGACAGTGTGAAGTCATAAAATGCACCCAAATTTAGATGTTACTTCAAAGTTAAGAAGGACTTGTTTTTTGTCTTCATTAGGTATCTAGATTTTTCTCTGGCATTCTGAAATCTCAGTTCACTCTAGTATCTACATTTTTCTTGCTAATTTCTATTGTTTTTAAAATGAAATTGAAAATAGAGCAACATAATATTAGGCTTTTTAACATTTCACGCAGTTTAATTTCACTAATATTTTATTAACTTCATGAATGTGTAAGATCAGAATTTCTTTCAAACGCCATGTGAATTGTAAATATCTTCCAAAATAAGTTATGTGACTACGTATACAGTATTAGGTCCTCTGCTGACATTAAGAGAAATTTAAACTAAAAGCAAATCCACTAAAAGTTGACAATTCTTCACACAATATACATAAACCTGATTTTTTAAAAAAATTGCTTACCATTCCCTCAGTTATTCACAGAAAATATGGCATTTGTGAACCTTAGCTATATGAAGAGTAAGTTGTCTCTTTCATAATATTCTCATAGTAAAGTTATAATCTTGGCTAATTATTTAAGAATCATAAATTCAGTGCCTAAAATGTATTGTGTAATAGGTTAGACTCTCCTCAGAATAAAATTGAAAATTCGTGGAAATACCCACAAATATACAAAAATTATAGCACAGCAAAGAAAGTGCCATAATATAAGTAAGACCAAAATGTGATCGTAACACCCTGAGGATGGAACTAATTGCTCTGCCATAGGCTGTGAGGCGATTTTTCCAAGAGGAAGTGACAATTTCTATCTTTTAAGAAAAATAGTTGAAGCTTTCAGATAAAGAAGGAGATAGGTTTTTCAGGCAGGGAAACAGATCACAAAACGACGTGAAGCCATGGCAAAGCTTCCAGTATTCTGGGAGTGAGAGATTCTGTAATGGGATTGAGAAATGTTTCAAACAGGTGCTAAAGAGGTTGGTAGGGTAAAATTCAGTCAGACTGTGGAGGGCAGGACATCCTGTGGACAAAAAAAACCAATCCTGTGGACAAAAAAACCAAGGGACGTTTGAAGCTGTGAGATGACATAATCAGATTTATTTTGTAGATTGGCTTTGGTAACCACCAACACGCTTTGGGGAATGTGGAAAATGAAATATAGGTGGAGAAAGTGGAGAAAGGAGTGATCAGATGAAAGGCATCAGATGATGAAAGGATCAGATGAAATAGGCTTTATAAGAGAGGATATGGGTCTGACCTAAAGGCAGTGGAAATAAGGACTGAGGGGAGAGACCAGGATTTAAAGACATCGCTGAGACAGATCCTCTAGTATTTGATGACAAATTGACATAAGACATGAGAATAGTAGAAGGAATCATTTATATTATACCTTTTGCTTGAAAGATTTAGGATTCTCTTAACTGAGATACAGAGTGCCATAAGAGTACTAGGTAGAAAGAAAATCACAAATTTGAACATATTGAGTTTGAGGTTCCTTGAAATGTGCCAAGTGAAATAGAAATTTATCTTCAAGCTGATAAACTGATATTATGGCCTCTAGTCCCTACCCATACTCCCTGAAATCCATCTTCTACATTGCTGTCAAAATGACTTTATGAAAATTCAACTCTGACCATGTTATTCTTCTTCATTAAATCGTTCGTTGGCTCCATATTACATAGAGAAAAATAGTCTCAGGTTATCTCAGGACTCCACAATCTGGACCCACCTGCTTCTCTAGGCTCTCTCTTGTTGCGCTCTTTAAACACACACACACACACACACACACACACACACACAAACCAAAAAACAAAACATTTGCTTCAGGTACATTGATTTACTGCTCTTTCACATTCCCCTTTCTTTTTTTAATCCCTGGCTGTTCATTCAGCCTGGGACACCCTAATAAGCAAACAATTTTTCTAAGACTCAAATCAAGAGTTGTCTCTGTCATGTCTTTGCTAAAGCGAGAATTGACCATCCCTCTGTACGTTGTATGTGTCCATCTGAGCACTGTCTATACCTAAACCCTTTAGTGCACTTATTTAACAATACATCTTCCACTAAAACATCAGAAACTATAAATTACATGATTTTTATACCTCTAGTGTATTGCACAGTGATTGGGTTTGTTAGGAAGGAGAGAAAAAAGATTAATAGAATGAAGGGGAGATATTTAAATGTACATACCTTCAAAAATAATTCTACTTCTGAGAATTTATTATATAGATGTTACATGTGTGCACAGGCACATGTAGTAATTGTGTTCGTGTTAGTAGTACCAATCAATCAGAAACAACCTAGATGACCATCAACAGAAGACTGGTTAAATGAATTTTGATACAGCCAAATAATGAACTGCCTTTCAGATGTTAACAGAATTTGGTGCATTTACATGTGTTGATGTAAAAAAAAATTCAAAGACAATGTACAAAATCATAGTGCAAATCAATGCATATAGTATATACCTATTTCAATTAAAGGTCAGTGTATTCGATTCTTAGGAGTGCCTTAACACATTATCACAAACTTGGTGGCTTCAAACAACAGAAATTTACTGTCTCCCAATTCTAGGAGCCAGAAGTTTGAAATTAAGGTGTCAGCAGGGTCACACCCCCTCCAAGGACTCTAGGGATTGTTTTCATGTCTCCTTTATCCTCTGCTGGTTTCAGTCTTCCTTGGCTTGTGGTGACATCACTCCCATCTGCCTCTATCTTCACATCTCCTTTTGTTTGTGTATCTCTCCTAAAGATACTTATCACTGCATTAGGTCTCAACCAGATAATCTAGGACTATCTCCTCATCCTAAAATCTTTAATTTAATTACATCTCTCAAGTCCTTTTTCCCCAAATAAGTTAACACTCACAGGTTCTGGGATTTAGATGTGGAGATATCTTTTGGTGGGCCACCAGTTGACCCACTGCAGGCAGTTTCTTGTATTTGTTTAAATACGGATATTCTCTGAAAGGATATGCAAGAAATTACTGAAGTTTTGGCATTTTGTTTTTCTGCCTCTCCCCCACTGAAAGAGGAAACTCGTGATCTTGGCATGGGGAAGAGAATGTTTTTTGTATACATTAATTTATTGTCTGAACTTATTTTTTTTACTATGATTGAGTTTCCATTTGCAATTAAATAAAATGTAATCTAAATCTTAAAATGCTCTCAAAAATCACTTGACTTGAAACTAATCATTTAATAAAATAACATGAAAATTTACTTTCAAAAACCCCTTGCTATGGTCTGAATGTTTGTCTCCCTCCATAATTCATATGTTGAAGCCCTAATGCCCAACGTGATGGTTTTAGGAGGTGAAGTCTTTGGGAAGTGATTAGGTCATGAGGCTATATATCCCTCATAAATGGGCCTTATAAAAGAGACCCCACATTTCTCCCTAGTCCCTTACGCTACATGAGGATGCGACATGAAGTCTGTAACCCAGAAGAGGGCACTCATCTGATCATGCTGGCACCCTAATCTTTGACTTCCAGTTTCCACTACTGTGAAAAATACCTTTCTGTTATATACATATAAGCCACCCCATCTGTGATATTTTGTTAGAGCAGTCCAAAGGGACTACAGGACCCCTTATATGAAGAGACTAAGTAAAATAGAGACTGAGTGGCCAAGGCGCTTTGTGAAAGCTATCTCACCCTAAGACATGGAT
Source organism: Pseudorca crassidens (assembly GCF_039906515.1). Lineage (NCBI taxonomy): Eukaryota > Metazoa > Chordata > Mammalia > Artiodactyla > Delphinidae > Pseudorca > Pseudorca crassidens. Next base: position 16,181,748 of record NC_090299.1, read on the forward strand.
AAGTTAAATATACTGAGTTTTACATGATAATAAACCTTTATCACTCGAAAAGAATCCAGAGGACCATATTATTTTAATCAATTTCTTTCTTAGCTCCTTCAATATTGGAACTCTAAAATTCATCCATGCTCTATCAAGCATATCTATCAAAATATTTCTGTATCACAAAGGAGAGTGGTCATTTTCCTACCCCTAGTCCACTGAAGACAGTATCACTGTTTTGGCCCCTTAGTATTAGGACATCCACCCCTGCAGATTTACTGACTGTGGAAATCCAGGAGTTACTGTTGAGCTGCAGAAAGTACTTCTAGTATCATCTGGGACAGTAAAAGTGACTTGCAGAATGACTAATTTGGTGGAAATGACTAGTTCTTGAGAGCACATGACATTTGGGAAAACCCAGAAATAATCAATGTGGTTTTCTTAGAGATAGGAGGTCTTCTAAGAGTAATGAGCTAACAAGTTTTAATGATTAATTATATTGTATATGGTTACACTTTCCTAAGAATGACCTGAAAATATTTTATTTCTGCATATTGATGTACTTTTCATATGTACAATTAGTGAAAAGAAAATAACCATAATTATTATATATGTTCTCTCTCTATATATACCTGTTTCCTCAGAGAAATAAAAGGTTCTCCATTATCAACTATGCACTATTATATATATACTACCAATGGTATGCGTGTGTGCATATATATATATATGTATATATATATATATATATATATATATATATATATAATCTAAAGCAGTTTTTTAAAGCAGTTTCAGATTCACAGCAAAATTGAGAAGGTACAGAAACTATTCATATATCCCTGCCCCCATACATGCATAGCCTCCTCCATTATCAACACCAGAGTGGTACATTTATTACAATTAATGAATCTACAATTGAAACATCATTATCACCCAAAGTCCATAGTTTATGTTAGGATTCACTCTTGTACATTCTATGGGTTTTGACAAATGTATAATGATATGCAACCACCATTACAGTATTATACAGAATAGTTTCACTGCCCTAAAAATTCTCTGTGTTCTGCCTAATCATCCCTCCTTCTTCCCTAACCCCTAGCAACCATGGATCTTTTTACTATCTCCATAGTTTGCCTTTTCCAGAATGTCATATAGTTGGAATCATACAGTATGTAGCCTTTTCAGAGTGGCATATTTCACTTAGTAATATGCATTTAAGATTCCTCCAGGTCTTTTCATGGCTTGATAGTTCATTTCTTATTAGCACTGAATAATTTTTCATTGTCTGGATGTAACACAGTTTATTTATCCATTTACCTACTGAAGGACATCTTGGTTGCTTCCAAGTTTTAGCAATTATGAGTAAAGTTGCTATAAACATCTATGTGCAGGCTTTTGTACTGATAGAAGTTTTCAACTCCTTTAGGTAAATAACGAGGATTGCAATTGCTAGATCATATGGTAAGAATATGCTTAGTTTTGTAAAAAACTGCCAAAATGTCTTCCAAAGTTGTTGTAACCAGTTTGCATCCCCAACAGCAATGAAATGAGAGTTTCCCTTGCTCTACACCCTCACCAGTGTTTGGTGTTGTCAGTGTTCCAGATTTTGGCCATTCTAATAATGGTGTATTAGTATCTCATTATTGTTTTAATTTGCATTTCCATAACAACAGATGATGTGGAGCATCTTGCCACGTACTTATTTTTTCTTTTTTAAAAATTAATTAATGAATTAATTTTTGGCTGCATTGGGTCTTTGTTGCTGTGAAGGGGTTTCTCTAGTCGTGATGAGCAGGGGCTACTCTTCATTGTGGTGCTCGGACTTCTCATTGCTGTGGCTTCTCTTGTTGTGGAGTGTGGGCTCTAGGCACATGGGCTTCAGTAGCTGTGGCACCCAGGCTCAGTAGTTGTGGCTCGTGGATTCTAGAGTGCAGGCTCAGTAGTTGTGGCACACGGGCTTAGTTGCTCTGTGATATGTGGGATCTTCCTGGACCAGGGCTCAAACCCGTGTTGCCTGTGTTGGCAGGTGGATTCTTAACCACTGTGCCACCAGGGAAGTCCCATCACGTGCTTAATTTCCATCCATGCATCTTTTCTGATGAGGAATCTTTAAGATCTTGGCTTATTATTTATTTATTTTTGGCCATGCCGCCAACTGCATGTGCGACCTTAGTTCCCCGACCAGGGATCAAACCTGCGCCCCCTGCATTGGAAGCATGGAGTCTTGACCACTGGGCAGCCAGGGGAGTTCTTTGGCTTAGTTTTTTTTTTTTTTTTTGCTGTACGCAGGCTTCTCACTGTTGAGGCCTCTCCCGTTGTGGAGCACAGGCTCCAGACGCGCAGGCTCAGCGGCCATGGCTCACGGGCCCAGCCGCTCCACGGCATGTGGGATCTTCCCGGACCGGGGCACGAACCCGTGTCCCCTGCATCGGCAGGTGGACTCTCAACCACTGCGCCAGCAGGGAAGCCCTGGCTTACTTTTTAATAAGGTTTTTTGTTTTCTTATTGTTGATTTGTAAGAGTTCTTTGTGTATTTTGTATAGTAGTCCTTTATCAGATATTTCTTTTGCAAATATTTTACCTAAGTGTGTGGCTTGTCTTTTCATTCCCTTGAGATTATCCTTTACATAGAAGTTTTTAATTTTAATGAAGTCCAGCTAATCAATTATTTCATTCATGAATCATGCCTTTGGTGCTGCATCTAAAAATCCATTTCAAGTTAATTTTTGGGAAGAATGTAAGGTCTGTGTCTGGATTCCCTTTTTTTTTGACTGTGAATATCCAGTTGTGCCAGCACTATTTTTGAAAAAAACGATCTTTGTTTCTTTGTATTGCCTTTGATCCTTTGTCAAAGATTAGTTGACAACATTTATATTGATCTGTATCTCAGTTCTCTACTCCATCCCATTGATCTGTCTGTTCTTTCTCAAATACCACATTCTGTTGATTTCTATAGCTTTATAATAAGTCGTGAAATCTGGTAGTGCCAGTACTCTGACTTTGCCTTCTCCTTTCAGTATTGTGCTGGCTATTCTGAGCCTTCTGCCTCTCCATATAAACTTTAGCATCAGGTTTTGATATCCATAAAATAACTTGTAGCTTGCTGGTATTTTGATTGAGATTACAATGAGTCTGTAGATCAAGTTGGGAAGAATTGATATCTTTATAATATTGAGTCTTCCTATCCAGAACATGGAATATATATATTTATTTCATTCTTCTCTGATGTATTTAATCAGAGTTTTGTTGTTTCCCTCATATAGATATTATACATATTTTGTTAGGTTTATACTTATGTATTTTATGTTTTAGAATGCTAAAATAAATGATACTGTGTTTTTCATTTCAAAGTCCACTTGTTCATTGCTGGTAGATAGGTTTATAGGAAAGTAATCAATTTTGCATATTAACCTTGTATTATATAACCTTGCTGTATTCCAGGAGTTCCAGGAATTTTTTGTTTGTTTTGGTTTTTTTTTCCAATTCTTTCATATATTCTACATTGACAATAGTTTCCTTTCTCTGAAATCTGCTTTCTGAAATTAATATAGCTATTCCCCCTTTCTTTTGACTAGTGTTAAAATGGCATATCTTTCTCCATCTATTTACTCTTAATTTTTATGTGTATTTATACTTAAAGTAAGAGTCTTGTAGACAACATATAGTGGAGTCTTGATTTTTTATTGACTCTGATTTGATCATCTCTTTTAATTGGTATTTTTAAGTCTTTGATGTTTAAAGTAATTATAGATATTGTTGGATTAATATCTGCCATATTTGTTACTGTTCTCTGTTCCTTGTATTTGTTCTTTGTTTCTACTTTTGTCTTCCACTCTTTTTCTATCATTTGTCATTTTAATTGAGCACTTTTTTTAACATCTTTATTGGAGTTTAATTGCTTTACAATGGTGTGTTAGTTTCTGCTTTATAATAAAGTGAATCAGCTATACATACACATATGTCCCCATATCTCCTCCCTCTTGCGTCTCCCTCCCATCATCCCTATCCCACCCCTCTAGGTGGTCACAAAGCACTGAGCTGATCTCTCTGTGCTATGAAGCTGTTTCCCACTAGCTATCTGTTTTACATTTGGTAGTGTATATATGTTCATGCCACTCTCTCACTTCGTCCCAGCTTACGCTTCCCCCTCCCTGGGTACTCAGGTCCATTCTCTACATCTGCATCTTTATTCCTTTCCTGCACCTAGGTTCTTCAGAACCTTTTTTTTAAAAAAATTTTTTTTTAGATTCCATATATATGAATTACCATACGGTATTTGTTTCTTTTTTCTGATTTACTTCACTCTGTATGACAGATTCTAGGTCCATCCACCTCATTACAAATAACCAATTTCGTTTCTTTGTATGGCTGAGTAATATTCCATTGTATATATGTGCCACATCTTCTTTATTCATTCGTCTGTTGATGGACACTTAGGTGGCTTCCATGTCCTCGCTATTGCAAATAGAGCTGCAGTGAACTTGGTGGTACATGACTCTATTAGAATGATGGTTTTCTCAGGGTGTATGCCCAGTAATGGGATTGCTGGGTCATATGGTAGTTCTATTTTTAGTTTTCTTAGGAATCTCCATACTGTTCTCCATAGTGTCTGTATCAATTTACATTCCCACTAACAGTGCAAGAGGGTTCCCTTTTCTCCACACATCTCCATCATTTATTGTTTGTAGATTTTTGATGATGGCCATTCTGACTGGTGATACCTCATTGTAGTTTTGATTTGCATTTCTCTAATAATTAGTGATATTGAGTATCCTTTCATGTGTTTGTTGGCAATCTGTATATCTTCTTTGGAGAAAAGTCTATTTAGGTTTTCTGCCTATTTTTGTATTGGATTGTTTGTTTTTTTGATATTGAGCTGCTTCTATATATTGGATATTAATCCTTTGTCAGTTGCTTCTTTTGCAAATATTTTCTCACATTCTGAAGGTTGTCGTTTCATCTTGTTTATAGTTTCCTTTGCTGTGCAAAAGTCTTTAAGTTTCATAAGCTCCCATTTGTTTATTTTTGTTTTTATTTCCATTTCTCTAGAGTGTGGTTCAAAAAGGAACTTGCTGTGATTTATGTCATA